>NW_027015101.1:228568-246684 GCF_036934945.1 Oncorhynchus masou masou
GAATAGTATTTTTTAGCTTTTAAACAGGGTTGGGGTCAATTAGAATGTCTTTGTAGCTGTTAAACAGGGTTGGGGTCAATTAGAATGGTCTGTTTAACTGTTGAACAGGGTTGGGGTCAATTAGAATGGTCTGTTTAACTGTTGAATAGAATGAATGCAATTCAGGAGGTGATTTGAATTTAAAATAAATACATTTGAACTTTTTTAAATAAATAGCTTCTACTCGTCGGTTTATTGAAAATAGATGCCCTGTCTTTATTGAATTGTAATTTCACTTTGAAACCTGAATTCACTGCCTTCGAATTGACCACAACCCTGTTGTTAAGAATCTAATGGTCTTTATCTGAAAACATATTTTGGACTTTTTTGTTTCTCAACAAAGAGACGTCAACATAGCTGTGATAGCGATACTAGTTGATGAAAGGTAAAGGAATATTTTGTTGGTCTTTGTTATCCCGGCAACATGTGCTAATATGTGGTCTGACTTAACTTTCCGTAGCTGTTGATGATCAAACGGTCTTAGCATGATGAAAACTTCATGATCTTCACCTGAAGATCACCATCAAACATTAACCATCAAATGGTCTTTGTTGTCCCGGAAGCTCAGTCCACTGACATGGAGTTGAGGATCCTGGTGGTGGGGTCCAGTGGACCGTCTCAGTTCTCCCTGACCAACTCTATCCTGGGGAGGGAGGAGTTCTCCAAGGAAGTCACCAGCATCGTCCAGAGCAGGAAGAACCTGGGGGACCTGGCTGGGACGCGTGTTGCTGTGGTCAACGGACCCAACCTCTACGGGAAGCACCTGTCCCGCACCAAGATGAAGACGGAGATGAAGAGGTGGCCGTAATGTTGTGCTGTGTCTATGCTCTTCTGTGTCATGTATTCTGTAGTGTTAACGTCTGTACGCATAAGAACAGGTGACTCACAACACAATACAATACGACACCGCACAATACAACACAATACAACACAGTACACACAGTACAATACAACACAACACAGTATAATACAAGATAATACAATACAACACAACACAATAAAAACTTATGGTTCTTTCTTGAATGAAGTCGGTGTATTGTCTCCCTGCAGGTGAAATTGTAAGCGTTTAGACTGCACCTTTTCAGTAAGGTGTTTTGCAGCCTTTTCATATGATATAACACTGTAAATAACATGTGATTTTATTTAGGTGCAAGTGTCTGTCAGCCCCCGGCCCTCACGCTCTGCTCATGGCCTTTGACCTGGAGCAGATCTGCCCCAACGACGTCAAGACGCCCAAGCTGATGGTGAAGCGTTTCGGTGAAGATGCACTTTCCCACACCATAGTCCTCCTGGCCTACGAGGGGGACGTAGACATTCTGGCCCTGGAGAACCGGGTCAGCACCGACTGGCACCTCCGGGAGCTCATCGAACAGTGCGGCGGGCGCTACCACGTCTTCAACAAGAACTGGAGGGACCGTTCTCGAGACAAGGAGCTCCTCCAGAAGATTGAACGGATGCTGGCGACCCTGGGCGGGCAGCACTACACCAGCCGCTCTTACGGGCAGGCGGAGGAGAGCGTGAGGAAGGAAGAGAGGAAGCTGCTGAAGAAGAGGGCGGCGGAGACGGAGGAGGCGTGGAGGGAGCTGGAGCAGCAGTACCGCGGGGAGGCGCTGCGCTGGCAGATGGAAGCCTACAACAACAGCGTGGGAGCAGAGATCCGGGCGAAAGCCGAGATGGACAACGGATGGTTGAGGACGTCGCTCGCCGTAGGGGCGGGGTTGGGGCTGGCCGCGGGGGCCGCCATGGGGATGGCGATGGGGGCGGTGGCGGGGGCGATGGGGATGACGATGGGAGGGGCTTTCGGAGGGTTGATGGGCGGGTCGGCGGGTGGGACGGCCCAGGTAGCGATAGAACACCTGGAGGACAGAGTGGGACCCCACGCTACTAACTTCAACACTGTTTTCATCAACCGCTTCTTCAGACCACCACGTTCATGACATGGAGGAAGTGTTGGTGACTGGAACCTGGACAAATACATAGGTAGTAGTGACTGGAACCTGGACAAATACATAGGTAGTAGTTACTGGAACCAGGACAAATACATAGGTAGTAGTTACTGGAACCTGGACATAGGTAGTAGTTACTGGAACCTGGACAAATACATAGGTAGTAGTTACTGGAACCTGGACAAATACATAGGTAGTAGTTACTGGAACCTGGACAAATACATAGGTAGTAGTTACTGGAACCTGGACAAATACATAGGTAGTAGTTACTGGAACCTGGACATAGGTAGTAGTTACTGGAACCAGGACAAATACATAGGTAGTAGTTACTGGAACCTGGACAAATACATAGGTAGTAGTTACTGGAACCAGGACAAATACATAGGTAGTAGTTACTGGAACCTGGACAAATACATAGGTAGTAGTTACTGGAACCAGGACAAATACATAGGTAGTAGTTACTGGAACCTGGACATAGGTAGTAGTTACTGGAACCTGGACAATACATAGGTAGTAGTTACTGGAACCTGGACATAGGTAGTAGTTACTGGAACCAGGACATAGGTAGTAGTGACTGGAACCTGGACAATACATAGGTAGTAGTTACTGGAACCTGGACATAGGTAGTAGTTACTGGAACCAGGACAAATACATAGGTAGTAGTTACTGGAACCTGGACAAATACATAGGTAGTAGTTACTGGAACCTGGACAAATACATAGGTAGTAGTTACTGGAACCTGGACAAATACATAGGAAGTAGTTACTGGAACCTGGACAAATACATAGGTAGTAGTTACTGGAACCTGGACAAATACATAGGTAGTAGTTACTGGAACCAGGACAAATACATAGGTAGTAGTTACTGGAACCTGGACAAATACATAGGTAGTAGTTACTGGAACCTGGATGACATACATAGGTAGTAGTTACTGGAACCTGGACAAATACATAGTGGACAAATACATAGGTAGTAGTTACTGGAACCCTGGACAAATACAACCTGGACAAATACATAGGTAGTAGTTACTGGAACCTGGACAAATACATAGACTGGAACCAGTTAATACTGGAACCTGGACAAATACATAGGTAGTAGTTACTGGAACCAGGACAAATACATAGGTAGTAGTTACTGGAACCTGGACAAATGGTAGTAGTTACTGGAACCTGGAAAATACATAGGTAGTAGTTACTGGACAAATACATAGGTAGTAGTTACTGGAACCTGGAACATAGGTAGTAGTTACTGGAACCTGGACAAATACATAGGTAGTAGTTACTGGAACCTGGACAAAGTAGTTACTGGAACCATACATAGGTAGTAGTTACTGGAACCAGGACAAATACATAGGTAGTAGTTACTGGAACCTGGACAAATACATAGGTAGTAGTTACTGGAACCTGGACAAATACATAGGTAGTAGTTACTGGAACCTGGACAAATACATAGGTAGTAGTTACTGGAACCTGGACAAATACATAGGTAGTAGTTACTGGAACCTGGACAAATACATAGGTAGTAGTTACTGGAACCTGGACAACCTGGACAACATAGGTAGTAGTTACTGGAACCAGGACAAATACATAGGTAAGTTACTGGAACCTGGACAAATACATAGGTAGTAGTTACTGGAACCTGGACTGGAACCTGGACAAATACATAGGTAGTAGTTACTGGAACCTGGACAAAGTAGTTACTGGAACCTGGACAAATACATAGGTAGTAGTTACTGGAACCAGGACAAATACATAGGTAGTAGTTACTGGAACCTGGACAAATACATAGGTAGTAGTTACTGGAACCAGGACAAATACATAGGTAGTAGTTACTGGAACCAGGACAAACCTGGACATAGTTACTGGAACCAGGACAAATAGTAGTTACTACATAGGTAGTAGTTACTGGAACCTGGACAACCATACATAGGTAGTAGTTACTGGAACCTGGACAAACAAATACATAGGTAGTAGTTACTGGAACCTACATAGGTACAACCTGGACAAATACAACCAGGACAAATACATAGGTAGTAGTTACTGGAACCTGGACAACCAGGACAAATACATAGGTAGTAGTTACTGGAACCTGGACAAATACATAGGTAGTAGTTACTGGAACCAGGACAAATGGTAACTGGAACCAGGACAAATACATAGGTAGTAGTTACTGGAACCTGGACAAATACATAGGTAGTAGTTACTGGAACCTGGACAAATACATAGGTAGTAGTTACTGGAACCAGGACAAATACATAGGTAGTAGTTACTGGAACCTGGACAAATACATAGGTAGTAGTTACTGGGAACCTGGACAAAATACATAGGTAGTAGTTACTGGAACTGGTACATAGTGATTACTGTGAACTGGTATTATAGATTATCTATCTGACTCAACTCTAAACCACTGCTACAAATATGCTGCATTTCGTGACAGAAACTCGGGAGCCTAGGAGTGAACACTAACCTAAGTTTAACAGTCTGGTTAATTCTGATACTTCCCAAGTGGGAAACTCAGGTGTCATCTCTCTACCAGTTTTCAAGTACTAGTTACCTAGCAACAGTATGTGTGTGTACCTGTATAGAGAATATCCTCTTACCTCTTATCGCAAGTCGAGGTAGTAATTTAGGATTATACTGAGTAGATATAGGTTCACTTGAAATAGTTATACTTTACCATGAGGCTGTTTATTCAGTAGACTGCTCTATGGACAGGTTGAGGCTGTTTATTCAGTAGACTGCTCTATATTGAGGCTGTTTACAGTAGTTGGACAGGTTGTTTATTCAGTAGACTGCTCTAGGCTGTTTATTCAGTAGACTGCTCTATGGACAGGTTGAGGCTGTTTATGCTCATGGACAGGTTGAGGCTGTTTACTGCTGCATATGGACAGGTTGAGGCTGTTTATTCAGTAGACTGCTCTATGGACAGGTTGAGATTCAGTAGACTGCTGGACAGGTTGAGGCTGTTTATTCAGTAGACTGCCATATGGACAGGTTGATTCAGTAGCTGTTTATTCAGTAGCTCTATGGACAGGTTGCCAGTAGACTGGACAGGTTGAGGCTGTTTATTCAGTTTATGGACAGGTTGAGGCTGTTTATTCAGTAGACTGCTCTATGGACAGGTTGAGGCTGTTTATTCAGTAGACTGCCATATGGACAGGTTGAGGCTGTTTATTCAGTAGACAGGTGCTGAGGCTGTTTATTCAGTAGACTGCTCTATGGACAGGTTGAGGCTGTTTATTCAGTAGACTGCTGCTATGGACAGGTTGAGGCTGTTTATTCAGTAGACTGCCATATGGACAGGTTGATGGACAGGTTGAGGCTGTTTATTCATTCAGTAGACTGCTCTATGGACAGGTTGAGGCTGTTTATTCAGTAGACTGCCATATGGACAGGTTGAGGCTGTTTATTCAGTAGACTGCTCTATGGACAGGTTGAGGCTGTTTATTCAGTAGACTGCCACATGGACAGTAGTTGAGGCTGTTTATTCAGTAGACTGCTCTATGGACAGGTTGAGGCTGTTTATTCAGTAGACTGCTATGGACAGGTTGAGGCTGGTAGACTGCTCTATGGACAGGTTGAGGCTGTTTATTCAGTAGACTGCCATATGGACAGGTTGAGGCTGTTTATTCAGTAGACTGCTCTATGGACAGGTTGAGGCTGTTTATTCAGTAGACTGCCATATGGACAGGTTGAGGCTGTTTATTCAGTAGACTGCCATATGGACAGGTTGGACAGCTGTTTATTCAGTAGACTGCCATATGGACAGGTTGAGGCTGTTTATTCAGTAGACTGCTCTATGGACAGGTTGGACAGTAGACTTGGACAGGTTGAGGCTGTTTATTCAGTAGACTGCCATATGGACAGGTTATGGACAGGTTGAGGCTGTTTATTCAGTAGACTGCTCTATGGACACAGGTTGAGGCTGTTTATTCAGTAGACTGCTCTATGGACAGGTTGAGGCTGTTTATTCAGTAGACTGCCATATGGACAGGTTGAGGCTGTTTATTCAGTAGACTGCTGTTTATTCAGTATGGACAGGTTGAGGCTGTTTATTCAGTAGACTGCCATATGGACAGGTTGATGGACTGCTCTAGGACAGGTTGAGGCTGTTTATTCAGTAGACTGCTCTGGACAGGTTGAGGCTGTTTATTCAGTAGACTGCCATATGGACAGGTTGAGGCTGTTTATTCAGTAGACTGCTCTATGGACAGGTTGAGGCTGTTTATTCAGTAGACTGCCATATGGACAGGTTGAGGCTATTTATTCAGTAGACTGCCATATGACAGGTTGAGGCTGTTTATTCAGTAGACTGCTCTATGGACAGGTTGAGGCTGTTTATTCAGTAGACTGCCATATGGACAGGTTGGACAGGCTGTTTATTCAGTAGACTGCCATATGGACAGGTTGAGGCTGTTTATTCAGTAGACTGCTGGATATGGACAGGTTGAGGCTGTTTATTCAGTAGACTGCAGTAGACTCCATATGGACAGGTTGAGGCTGTTTATTCAGTAGACTGCCATATGGACAGGTTGAGGCTATTTATTCAGTAGACTGCCATATGGACAGGTTGAGGCTGTTTATTCAGTAGACTGCCATATGGACAGGTTGAGGCTATTTATTCAGTAGACTGCCATATGGACAGTTTGAGGCTGTTTATTCAGTAGACTGCCATATGGACAGGTTGAGGCTGTTTATTCAGTAGACTGCCATATGGACAGGTTGAGGCTGGAGACTGCCAGGACAGGTTGAGGCTGTTTATTCAGTAGACTGCCATATGGACAGGTTGAGGCTGTTTATTCAGTAGACTGCCATATGGACAGGTTGAGGCTGTTTATTCAGTAGACTGCCATATGGACTGTTTATTCAGTAGTGCTGACAGGTTGAGGCTGTTTATTCAGTAGACTGCTCTATGGACAGGTTGAGGCTGTTTATTCAGTAGACTGCCATATGGATTCAGTAGACTGCTATATGGACAGGTTGAGGCTGTTTATTCAGTAGACTGCCATATGGACAGGTTGAGGCTGTTTATTCAGTAGACTGCCATATGGACAGGTTGAGGCTGTTTATTCAGTAGACTGCCATATGGACAGGTTGAGGCTGTTTATTCAGTAGACTGCTCTATGGACAGGTTGAGGCTGTTTATTCAGTAGACTGCCATATGGACAGGTTGAGGCTGTTTATTCAGTAGACTGCTCTATGGACATTTTCAGGCTATTCATTCAGTAGCCAGCTATACTACCTTCAGAAAGTGTTCACACCCCTTGACTTTTCCCACATTTTTTTGTGTAACAAGGTGCGATTAAAATGGATTTAATTGTAATTCATTGTCAACGATCTACACAAAAGACTCTGTCATGTTAAAGTGGAAGAAAAAATCTAACAATTGTAAAGAAATTATGGAAAATGAACACTAATAGATCTTGCTTATTTAAGTGTTCAACCTCCTGAGTCAATACATGTTAGAATCACCTTTGGCAGCGATTACAGCTGTGAGTCTTTCTGGGTGAGTCTCTAAGAGCTTTACACAACTGGATTGTACAATATTTGCACATTATTCTTTCTAAAATTCTTCAAGTTCTGTCAAGTAGGTTGTTGATCATTGCTAGACAGTCATAGATTTTCAAGAAGATTTAAGTCATAACTATAACTAGGCCACTCAGGAACATTCTATGTAATTTTGGTCAACAACTCCAGTTTTTTTTTGGCCTTGTTTTTAAGGCTATTGTCCTGCTGAAAGGTGAATTTTTCTCTCTGTCTGTTGGACAGCAAACTGAACAAGGTTTTCCTCTAAGATTGTACCTGTGCTTAGCTCTATTCCATTTATTTTTATCCTAAAAAAAACTCCCTAGTCCTTTCTGATGACAAGCATACTCTTAACATGATGCAGCCACCAACATGCTTGAAAATATGAAGAGTGGTACTCAGTGTGGTGTTGGATTTCCCCCAAACATAACACTTTGTATTCAGGACATAAAGGACACTTCTTTGCAATGTTTTTTGCCTTAGTGCCTTATTGCAAACAGGATGCATGTTGTGGAATATTTATATTCTGTACAGACGTCCTGTTTCCACTCTGTCAATTAGGTTAGTGGATGGTGGAGTAACTACAATGTTGTTGTTTGTTAACTCCAACCCTATTTGTTGTTGTTTGTTTATTTATTTGTTTTGGGGGGGGGGGGTAGATCATCTTTAATATTGCAGATAGAACCTACAATCTAGCAATTTAATTGTTTGCATAATTTCCAATCGCCCTTATTTAAAAAATGCTCACATCAGCGGTACCTGTAGTTAAATAATTATACATGTATTCCTCATTTCCTCTTTCCCACAGCGGCCAACCCTCCATTCATTCTGACGTTAACTCCAACCCTCCATTCATTCTGACGTTAACTCCAACCCTCCATTCACTCTGATGTTAACTCCAACCATCCATTCACTCTGATGTTAACTCCAACCCTCCATTCATTCTGACGTTAACTCCAACCCTCCATTCACTCTGATGTTAACTCCAACCATCCATTCACTCTGATGTTAACTCCAACCCACCATTCATTCTGACTTTAACTCCAACCCTCCATTCATTCTGATGTTAACTCCAACCCTCCATTCATTCTGATGTTAACTCCAACTCTCTGATGTCCATAGATTAACCCATCTTTCCCAGAATAACGCCATTTAGCTATTTTCTTTAGCAATTACATCCCTCCCATTTTACTGTGACGTCTTACGAGGATCCTGAACCTTCCTATTTGTAACATTTCTACCGATATTGCCCTAAAAATCAATACTTAACCCCAGAGAATGATAATATATCCCATTGACTGATGGTGGTTTTTCAGAGCCCCTAACATTTTTATTTATTTTACTAGGCAAGTCAGTTAAGAACAAATTCTTATTTTCAATGACGGCCTAGGAACAGTGGGTTAACTGCCTGTTCAGGGGCAGAACGACAGATTAGATTTGTACCTTGTCAGCTCGGGGGTTTGAACTTGCAACCTTTCAGTTACAAGTCCAACGCTCTAACCACTAGGCTACCCTGCCGCCAATACAGTTTGCAGGTCCATCTGAACCCCGATACTATGACCTAACAACCATTCCTGGACAGTACCAGAAGCGAGCCACCGATGGACAGTACCAGAACATATGTTGGATTGATTGTGTTTCCTAGTGGCAGAGTTTGCACAAGGCTGACTGTTCAAAGCCCCATAATGCCCTACCAAGCAAATGGGCCGTAACTGCTCATAGCGTGGAACTGAGGAAAACTGTATTTTATTTTCCTTATTTACCTTCCTATTTGTAACATTTCTGCTTGGTAGGGCAGCATATATTGCAGCATTCTTTTTGTAGCAAGTATTTTACTGTATATAATAGCTTCAATTGAAATGAACAGATTGATGTGTCCATAAAAAAAAAAGTCAGTTCATAGATTCGTTCAAAAACCTGTTTCCCCAATGTACTTGAATTTCTTATGGTATTGCTGTCAAACACGTTTGACTTTCCTGCTAGAGCCATGATTAAATATATACACTGCAATATAACTACATAATACATGAGCAACTCTTCCCATAAATGGATAGGTATTTCCCTTTCCACAATTTCAAGATTGTATATATTTTGCTAAGTTTTCGATCAAAGTTAATAGTTGCAAGATCTCTAACCTTTTCTGGGATACGTACATCAAGCACATGGAGTTTTTTTTTTTTAAGTTTTTTTTTACTAGGCAAGTCAGTTAAGAACAAATTCTTATTTTCAATGACGGCCTGGGAACAGTGGGTTAACTGCCTGTTCAGGGGCAGAACGACAGATTTTTGTACCTTGTCAGCTCGAGGATTTGAACTTGCAACCTTTCAGTTACTAGTCCAACGCTCTAACCACTAGGATACCCTGCCTCCCTCAAAGGAGTTGAGGGAGACCTCATCAAATCAAATGTGACTGGTCACATACACGTGTTTAGCAGATGTGATTGCGGGTGGAGCGAAATGCTTGTAATGACAATTTAAAGTTTGTATATTTTAGAGACTGTATCCATAATATAGAGAAGTCATCAGAGTTGGGTTTCAGAGAAACTGGAGACATTATCCAGGTCCTCAATGAGGCCCTTCAAGGTTGAAGAGGAATCAAGAGAAATCTTCAATCACCGACATACATTGATACTTTTGCCTCTTAATTTTTGCCCCTTAATGTTATCATTAGATCTTGATGTTATCATTAGACCTTGATGTTATCATTAGATCTTGATGTTATCATTAGATCTTGATGTTATCATTAGACCGTAATGTTATCATTAGACCTTAATGTTATCATTAGACCGTAATGTTATCATTAGACCTTAATGTTATCATTAGACCTTAATGTTATCATTAGACCTTGATGTTATCATAAGACCTTGATGTTATCATTAGACCTTGATGTTATCATTAGACATTGATGTTATCATTAGACCTTGATGTTATCATTAGACTGTAATGTTATCATTCGACCTTGATGTTATCATTAGACAGTTCTACTGCATTGTTGTTGATCCATCCTCAGTTTTCTCCTATCACAGCCATTAAACTCTGTAACTGTTTTAAAGTCACCATTGACCTCATGGTGAAATCCTTGAGCGGTTTCCTTCCTCTCCGGCAACTGAGTTAGGAAGGGCGCCTGTATCTTTGTAGTGACTGGGTGTATTGATACACCATCCAAAGTGTCATTAATAACTTCACCCTGCTCAAAGGGATATTCAATGTCTGTTTTTATTTATTTATCCATCTACCAATAGGTTCCCTTCTTTGTGAGTCTTTGGAAAAACGTCCCTGGTGTTTGTGGTTGAATCTCTGAAATTCACTGTTCAACTTAGGGACCTTACAGATAATTGTATGTGTGTACAGAGATGAGGTAGTCATACAAAAATCATATTAACCACTATTACGGCACACAGTGACTTATACAACCCATTTATGTGAATTGTTAAGCAAATATTTACTCCTGAACTTATTTAGGCTTGCCATAACAAAGGGTTTGAATAATTATTGACTCAAGACATTTCAGCTTTTCAATTTTGTATTAATTTGTGAAAATTTGGAAAAATATAATTCCACTTTGACATTATGGGGGTATTGTGTCTAGGCCAGTGACACAACACCTACATGTCATCCATTCTAAATTCAGACTGTAACACAACAACACCTACATGTCATCCATTCTAAATTCAGACTGTAACACAACAACACCTACATGTCATCCATTCTAAATTCAGACTGTAACACAACAACACCTACATGTCATCCATTCTAAATTCAGACTGTAACACAACAACACCTACATGTCATCCATTCTAAATTCAGACTGTAACACAACAACATGTAGAACAATTCAATGGGTGTAAAACACTTTGAGGACTCTGTATACGGGCAAGTTGGCTTTGTGATTCATACCGGTACGTTTATGTCCTACCAGTAGATGTCACACCAAGTCGTAGGTAGCTACAACAATGTCATACCAAGCATGCATACAATCCATCGAAAATGTACATATTGAGGAGTGTTTTTGTAAGATGTGAAACTGTAAGATCCCTATGGGGTTTCTGTTATGGATCTCCATTCAATTCCTAATAAATTGCCTGACCATTTGCTGTACTATATTTATTGTGTTGAAGCACAGATCTGATCTTCCACATACTAAACTGTACATGCTCACAGACAGGTCAACCAGGAGAGACTGACTCCCTAGCAACGTTGGAGTCTGTCTCTCCTGGTTGACCTGTCTGTGAGACTGACTCCCTAGCAACGAAGGAGTCTGTTTCTCCTGGTTGACCTGTCTGTGAGACTGACTCCCTAGCAATGTTGGAGTCTGTCTCTCCTGGTTGACCTGTCTGTGAGACTGACTTTTTTTGTCTGTCATGAGTTCTGCCACGCAGTATGTAAACACACAACTGGTTCTGCCAGAGTGTGTAAACACACAACTGGTTCTGCCACAGTGTGTAAACACACAACTGGTTCTGCCACAGTGTCAACTGGTCAGTTAATAACAAACTCAAATTTACAATGACAGCCGACCCCATATTGTGCACCTCCCTCTGAGACTCCCAATCAGATGGGATACAGCCTGGATTTGAACCGTAATGACATCTCCTGCACTCAGATGCAGTGCCTTAGACCGCTGGGCCACTCGGGAGCCTTAAAGGAAAAAACAAGGTGTCAAACAATTGGTGAGTTACCTTTTGCTTGAGTGTAGATGGAATAGTCTAAAATGAGTGAACTTTGCACCTCTGGGGAACCCGTAATGCATCCTGATTGGCTGTAGCCGCTGATATCACTTTCGATTTGACTCTAAATTATAAAGTTGACGTTCTAAAGCCTACAGTTCAAACCGATTTGATCAGATTTGTATATGCCTATATCTTCTCATTTAAATTATATCGTGAACTGGATTATTATGCCAAGATAAACGATATAGTTTGTTATTTTAGCGTGTGTGAATGAATAAAGTTTCGGAGCGCTCGACCGAACGACGTTGTTGACAGAAATGATGACATAGAATTATCCAGTCGGCAAATTCCGTAAGTAATGGACGTACATGATTTCTGCGGTAAAACAGTTCTTTCTATTGGTTGAATATTCCTGTCCACTTGATTATAATTATCCTATGTATATTGTTATATGGCATGTTTTCTTTCTTTCTGTGAAGTACTTGTGATGGTTTCGGTGCTCAGTAACTGTACAAAGCGGTGCATCGTGCCCTTATAGGCCTGTACACAAAGCCTTATGAGATATTCAAATATACGTTCTGATCACACCAGTTATCAGGCTACTAATTTCCTCCACATTAACCATATACACACTGTTGTTTTAATAGGCTAAGCTGCACAATTATGGCATCCAATGAGCGTGAGTATCATTCCTTATTTGATACATTGTTGGATCCCGTTGGGCACAGACGTCAAACCAACGTCTATTCCACCATGGTTCAATGTAATTTAATTGAAATAACGTGGGAAACAACGTTGATTTAACCAGTGTGTGCCCAGTGGGATATTGCAATTGTTATTGCTGAGTAAGGTCTGTATGTAGTATATAGGTATTATAGTATATTATACTGTATTATAGTGTGTTGTGTTTGTGTATGCTGACTTCTCTAAATGAATTTCCATGTAAATAACAACACAGTATATTTAAGCAATAAGACCAGAGGAGGTGTGGTGTAATGTACTGTAGCTAAGGGCTGTTCTTACAGATGACGCGACACTGAGTGTCTGGACACAGCCCTTAGCAGTGGTATATTGGCCATATACCACAAACTCAAAGGTGCCTTATTTATGTTATAAACTTGTTACCAACGTTATTAGAGCAGTAAAAATACATGTTTTGTCATCCCCGTGGTATACGGTCTGATATAACACGGCTGTCAGCCAATCAGCATTCAGGGCTCGAAACAGCCAGTTTATAATGTATATTATACTGTATTATAGTGTGTTGTGTTTGTGTATTTGTTTGACTTCTCTAAATGAATTTTCCATGGAAATGGCCAATAAAGTATGTTGTATTGGTATGTCAGGAAGGGATGTGGGTTTACAGTATATTTAGTAGGCCTGTAACTTCACATGTTTTCATAGGTTCTCAAGCGATAAAGAGGAGGAAGAGCAGCATGGATGAGCCCCCTTATTGTGAGTTCTATGCATTTTACTTATGTATTTATCTGTACATAAATAAGTACTTGTGATGGCCAAGAGAATAGTGCATGCTGGTCTAATTGTGTACTTTTGTTGACTGTTGGTTGTGTGTGTGTGTGTTTGTCAGTGGCAGGCGATGCAGAGTTTAGAGTCCTTCTCTTTGGGAGAAGTGGCCGCAGTCAATTTTCTCTGGCAAACTTCATTCTGGGGACAGATGTGTTCAGCGATGAGCTCTGCAACATTACAGAGAGTCAGAAACACAGGAACGAGGCGTTCGAGAGAAAACTAGCTGTGGTCAACACTCCAAACCTCTCTGAGTACGAGGCATCCCAGAAAGAGCTGAGAAGAGTGTTCAAGTTGTCTGTGTGTATGTCCTCTCCTGGTCCCTACGTCGTTCTCTTTGCATTCGACCTGAACAACATCTCACCAAGTGCAGCAGGCTTCCTGGAACTCGTCACAAAGCATTTTGGGGACAGCATCTTGAACCACATGATGGTTGTGGTGTGTCATGAAGAGGAGAAGGAGGATTCAGCTCTTGAGGAGAAAGTCAAGACTAACAGAGACTTCAGGGAGCTCATTGAGAAGTGTGGCGGAAGGTATCACCTCTTCAATGAGAGGAAGGCCCGGAGAGATGAGGTTTCCAGACAGCTCCTGGAGAAGATGGACGACATGGTGAGGGAAAACGGATGCAGATTCTACTCCAATCACCAATACCAGGAAGCAGAGGAGAGAATCCAAAAAGAGGAGCGTTTCATGATGAAAGGAAAGAAAGAGATGCTGACAAAGAGGAAGGAGCTGGAGAGCAGGTACACAGGTGAAGGACTTGAAAAGGAGCTGGAGAGCAGGTACACAGGTGAAGGACTTGAAAAGGAGCTGGAGAGCAGGTACACAGGTGAAGGACTTGAAAAGGAGCTGGAGAGCAGGTACACAGGTGAAGGACTTGAAAAGGAGCTGGAGAGCAGGTACACAGGTGAAGGACTTGAAAAGGAGCTGGAGAGCAGGTACACAGGTGAAGGACTTGAAAAGGAGCTGGAGAGCAGGTACACAGGTGAAGGACTTGAAAAGGAGCTGGAGAGCAGGTACACAGGTGAAGGACTTGAAAAGGAGCTGGAGAGCAGGTACACAGGTGAAGGACTTGAAAAGGAGCTGGAGAGCAGGTACACAGGTGAAGGACTTGAAAAGGAGCTGGAGAGCAGGTACACAGGTGAAGGACTTGAAAAGGAGCTGGAGAGCAGGTACACAGGTGAAGGACTTGAAAAGGAGCTGGAGAGCAGGTACACAGGTGAAGGACTTGAAAAGGAGCTGGAGAGCAGGTACACAGGTGAAGGACTTGAAAAGGAGCTGGAGAGCAGGTACACAGGTGAAGGACTTGAAAAGGAGCTGGAGAGCAGGTACACAGGTGAAGGACTTGAAAAGGAGCTGGAGAGCAGGTACACAGGTGAAGGACTTGAAAAGGAGCTGGAGAGCAGGTACACAGGTGAAGGACTTGAAAAGGAGCTGGAGAGCAGGTACACAGGTGAAGGACTTGAAAAGGAGCTGGAGAGCAGGTACACAGGTGAAGGACTTGAAAAGGAGCTGGAGAGCAGGTACACAGGTGAAGGACTTGAAAAGGAGCTGGAGAGCAGGTACACAGGTGAAGGACTTGAAAAGGAGCTGGAGAGCAGGTACACAGGTGAAGGACTTGAAAAGGAGCTGGAGAGCAGGTACACAGGTGAAGGACTTGAAAAGGAGCTGGAGAGCAGGTACACAGGTGAAGGACTTGAAAAGGAGCTGGAGAGCAGGTACACAGGTGAAGGACTTGAAAAGGAGCTGGAGAGCAGGTACACAGGTGAAGGACTTGAAAAGGAGCTGGAGAGCAGGTACACAGGTGAAGGACTTGAAAAGGAGCTGGAGAGCAGGTACACAGGTGAAGGACTTGAAAAGGAGCTGGAGAGCAGGTACACAGGTGAAGGACTTGAAAAGGAGCTGGAGAGCAGGTACACAGGTGAAGGACTTGAAAAGGAGCTGGAGAGCAGGTACACAGGTGAAGGACTTGAAAAGGAGCTGGAGAGCAGGTACACAGGTGAAGGACTTGAAAAGGAGCTGGAGAGCAGGTACACAGGTGAAGGACTTGAAAAGGAGCTGGAGAGCAGGTACACAGGTGAAGGACTTGAAAAGGAGCTGGAGAGCAGGTACACAGGTGAAGGACTTGAAAAGGAGCTGGAGAGCAGGTACACAGGTGAAGGACTTGAAAAGGAGCTGGAGAGCAGGTACACAGGTGAAGGACTTGAAAAGGAGCTGGAGAGCAGGTACACAGGTGAAGGACTTGAAAAGGAGCTGGAGAGCAGGTACACAGGTGAAGGACTTGAAAAGGAGCTGGAGAGCAGGTACACAGGTGAAGGACTTGAAAAGGAGCTGGAGAGCAGGTACACAGGTGAAGGACTTGAAAAGGAGCTGGAGAGCAGGTACACAGGTGAAGGACTTGAAAAGGAGCTGGAGAGCAGGTACACAGGTGAAGGACTTGAAAAGGAGCTGGAGAGCAGGTACACAGGTGAAGGACTTGAAAAGGAGCTGGAGAGCAGGTACACAGGTGAAGGACTTGAAAAGGAGCTGGAGAGCAGGTACACAGGTGAAGGACTTGAAAAGGAGCTGGAGAGCAGGTACACAGGTGAAGGACTTGAAAAGGAGCTGGAGAGCAGGTACACAGGTGAAGGACTTGAAAAGGAGCTGGAGAGCAGGTACACAGGTGAAGGACTTGAAAAGGAGCTGGAGAGCAGGTACACAGGTGAAGGACTTGAAAAGGAGCTGGAGAGCAGGTACACAGGTGAAGGACTTGAAAAGGAGCTGGAGAGCAGGTACACAGGTGAAGGACTTGAAAAGGAGCTGCTGCAGTTTGAGACAAGGATAAGAGTAGAGAACCGAGCAAAGAGGAAGGAGCTGGAGAGCAGGTACACAGGTGAAGGACTTGAAAAGGAGCTGCTGCAGTTTGAGACAAGGATAAGAGTAGAGAACCGAGCAAAGAGGAAGGAGCTGGAGAGCAGGTACACAGGTGAAGGACTTGAAAAGGAGCTGCTGCAGTTTGAGACAAGGATAAGAGTAGAGAACCGAGCAAAGAGGAAGGAGCTGGAGAGCAGGTACACAGGTGAAGGACTTGAAAAGGAGCTGCTGCAGTTTGAGACAAGGATAAGAGTAGAGAACCGAGCAAAGAGGAAGGAGCTGGAGAGCAGGTACACAGGTGAAGGACTTGAAAAGGAGCTGCTGCAGTTTGAGACAAGGATAAGAGTAGAGAACCGAGCAAAGAGGAAGGAGCTGGAGAGCAGGTACACAGGTGAAGGACTTGAAAAGGAGCTGCTGCAGTTTGAGACAAGGATAAGAGTAGAGAACCGAGCAAAGAGGAAGGAGCTGGAGAGCAGGTACACAGGTGAAGGACTTGAAAAGGAGCTGCTGCAGTTTGAGACAAGGATAAGAGTAGAGAACCGAGCAAAGAGGAAGGAGCTGGAGAGCAGGTACACAGGTGAAGGACTTGAAAAGGAGCTGCTGCAGTTTGAGACAAGGATAAGAGTAGAGAACCGAGCAAAGAGGAAGGAGCTGGAGAGCAGGTACACAGGTGAAGGACTTGAAAAGGAGCTGCTGCAGTTTGAGACAAGGATAAGAGTAGAGAACCGAGCAAAGAGGAAGGAGCTGGAGAGCAGGTACACAGGTGAAGGACTTGAAAAGGAGCTGCTGCAGTTTGAGACAAGGATAAGAGTAGAGAACCGAGCAAAGAGGAAGGAGCTGGAGAGCAGGTACACAGGTGAAGGACTTGAAAAGGAGCTGCTGCAGTTTGAGACAAGGATAAGAGTAGAGAACCGAGCAAAGAGGAAGGAGCTGGAGAGCAGGTACACAGGTGAAGGACTTGAAAAGGAGCTGCTGCAGTTTGAGACAAGGATAAGAGTAGAGAACCGAGCAAAGAGGAAGGAGCTGGAGAGCAGGTACACAGGTGAAGGACTTGAAAATGAGCTGCTGCAGTTTGAGACAAGGATAAGAGTAGAGAACCGAGCAAAGAGGAAGGAGCTGGAGAGCAGGTACACAGGTGAAGGACTTGAAAAGGAGCTGCTGCAGTTTGAGCCAAGGATAAGAGTAGAGAACCGAGCAAAGAGGAAGGAGCTGGAGAGCAGGTACACAGGTGAAGGACTTGAAAAGGAGCTGCTGCAGTTTGAGACAAGGATAAGAGTAGAGAACCGAGCAAAGAGGAAGGAGCTGGAGAGCAGGTACACAGGTGAAGGACTTGAAAAGGAGCTGCTGCAGTTTGAGACAAGGATAAGAGTAGAGAACCGAGCAAAGAGGAAGGAGCTGGAGAGCAGGTACACAGGTGAAGGACTTGAAAAGGAGCTGCTGCAGTTTGAGTCAAGGATAAGAGTAGAGAACCGAGCAAAGAGGAAGGAGCTGGAGAGCAGGTACACAGGTGAAGGACTTGAAAAGGAGCTGCTGCAGTTTGAGTCAAGGATAAGAGTAGAG
>NW_027015101.1:247184-308554 GCF_036934945.1 Oncorhynchus masou masou
TTAATGCTGCAGTAAAGGATCAGTGTTTAATGCTGCAGTAAAGGATCAGTGTTTAATGCTGCAGTAAAAAGGATCAGTGTTTAATGCTGCAGTAAAGGATCAGTGTTTAATGCAGCAGTAAAGGATCAGTGTTTAATGCTGCAGTAAAGGATCAGTGTTTAATGCTGCAGTAAAGGATCAGTGTTTAATGCTGCAGTAAAGGATCAGTGTCCCAATGCAGCAGTAAAGGATCAGTGTTTAATGCTGCAGTAAAGGATCAGTGTTTAATGCAGCAGTAAAAATCAGTGTGCCATGTAGTAAAGGATCAGTGTTTAATGCAGCAGTAAAGCAGTAAAGGATCAGTGTCCCATGTTTAATGCTGGATCAGTGTCCCATGCTGCAGTAAAGGATCAGTGTCCCATGCTGCAGTAAAGGATCAGTGTTTAATGCAGCAGTAAAGGATCAGTGTTTAATGCAGCAGTAAAGGATCAGTGTTTAATGCAGCAGTAAAGGATCAGTGTTTAATGCAGCAGTAAAGGATCAGTGTTTAATGCAGCAGTAAAGGATCAGTGTCCCATGCTGCAGTAAAGGATCAGTGTCCCATGCTGCAGTAAAGGATCAGTGTTTAATGCAGCAGTAAAGGATCAGTGTTTAATGCAGCAGTAAAGGATCAGTGTTTAATGCAGGATCAGTAAAGGATCAGTGTCCCATGCTGCAGTAATCAGGATCAGTAAAGGATCAGTGTTTAATGCAGCAGTAAAGCAGTGCAGTAAAGGATCAGTGTTTATGCTGCAGTAAAGGATCAGTGTTTAATGCAGCAGTAAAGGATCAGTGTTTAATGCAGCAGTAAAGGATCAGTGTTTAATGCTGCAGTAAAGGATCAGTGTTTAATGCAGCAGTAAAGGATCAGTGTTTGATGCAGCAGTAAAGCAGTAAAGGATCAGTGTCCCATGCTGCAGTAAAGGATCAGTGTCCCATGCTGCAGTAAAGGATCAGTGTCCCATGCTGCAGTAAAGGATCAGTGTCCCATGCTGCAGTAAAGGATCAGTGTCCCATGCTGCAGTAAAGGATCAGTGTTTAATGCAGCAGTAAAGGATCAGTGTCCCATGCTGCAGTAAAGGATCAGTGTCCCATGCAGCAGTAAAGGATCAGTGTTTAATGCAGCAGTAAAGGATCAGTGTTTAATGCAGCAGTAAAGGATCAATGTTTAATGCAGCAGTAAAGGATCAGTGTGCCATGCTGCAGTAAAGGATCAGTGTTTAATGCTGCAGTAAAGGATCAGTGTTTAATGCAGCAGTAAAGGATCAGTGTTTAATGCTGCAGTAAAGGATCAGTGTTTAATGCAGCAGTAAAGGATCAGTGTTTAATACTGCAGTAAAGGATCAGTGTTTAATGTTGCAGTAAAGGATCAGTGTTTAATGCTGCAGTAAAGGATCAGTGTTTAATGCAGCAGTAAAGGATCAGTGTTTAATGCAGCAGTAAAGGATCAGTGTTTAATGCTGCAGTAAAGGATCAGTGTTTAATGCTGCAGTAAAGGATCAGTGTCCCATGCTGCAGTAAAGGATCAGTGTTTAATGCAGCAGTAAAGGATCAGTGTTTAATGCTGCAGTAAAGGATCAGTGTTTAATGCAGCAGTAAAGGATCAGTGTCCCATGCAGCAGTAAAGGATCAGTGTTTAATGCAGTAGTAAAGGATCAGTGTTTAATGCTGCAGTAAAGGATCAGTGTTTAATGCAGCAGTAAAGGATCAGTGTTTAATGCAGCAGTAAAGGATCAGTGTTTAATGCAGCAGTAAAGGATCAGTGTTTAATGTTGCAGTAAAGGATCAGTGTCCCATGCTGCAGTAAAGGATCCGTGTCCCATGCTGCAGTACAACAACAACAGGTTGGTCTACTTGCTGTGGCTGGTTGTTATCAACCTTGCAGCTCAATAGTTCTAGTGCTTTCTGCCGTGTGACACATGATGTTTTTGAGCCTCATCTTGTTCAGTTTTCACTGTGATCACACCTTTTACAGGCAACTTACATTATCCCTTCTGTGGAGAGACTTCGGTCAGCCTCCCAAATGCCAGCCTATTTCCTATGTAGTGCTCTACTTTTGACCGGGGCTAATGGGGCTGGGAATAGGGTGTCATTTGTCACTTAACACCCTCACGGGCTGCTATGAATCTGATGCTGTCGCTCTTTAGAACCGAGGTGATAAACTGCATCATATTTGATTGTGTCATAATGGATGCATTCCAAATGGCACCTCTATATCCTACTCCCAGTGCACTACTTCAGACCAGTGGTAGTGCACTGCGTAGGGAATAGGGTGCCATATTGGGATGCAGACACAATCTCACTTTCAGAGAGGGAAGAAAGGGCACATCGTGTCCATACTTCATATTACATGAAGGAGGTTCAGAACCCAGCGAGTGGGTTGTATTTCAATGATAGGCCTCTACACTGTTCAAGACAACACCTCCCAGCGATGAGTCATCCAACTAGTAATCGTAAAGAAAGAACAGTAATGTGATTTAGCAGACACCTACAATTACCTGAGAAAAAACAGAAAGACACAACAACAGATCTGTCCCTCAATTTACTGTCTCTGTCATATCCATCAATATGTTCTTCTTTCTCACAAATGCTTTTTCTCTCGCTCTCTCTCTGTCTACATCATTGTGTCAGTGGGTCGAGTGGGAACACTTTGATTGTGACATCTGTTGTGCCTGTATGTCCAGTGGGGGAACACTTTGATTGTGACACCTGTTGTGCCTGTATGTCCAGAGGGGGAACACTTTGACCGTGACACCTGCTGTGCCTGTATGTCCAGGGGGGAACACTTTGATTGTGACACCTGTTGTGCCTGTATGTCCAGGGGGGAACACTTTGATTGTGACACCTGTTGTGCCTGTATGTCCAGAGGGGGAACACTTTGATTGTGACACCTGCTGTGCCTGTATGTCCAGGGGGGAACACTTTGATTACTTTGATTGTGACACCTGTTTTGCCTGTATGTCCAGGGGGGAACATTTTGATTGTGACACCTGTTGTTCCTGTATGTCCAGAGGGGGAACACTTTGACCGTGACACCTGCTGTGCCTGTATGTCCAGAGGGGGAACACTTTGACCGTGACACCTGCTGTGCCTGTATGTCCAGAGGGGGAACACTTTGACCGTGACACCTGCTGTGCCTGTATGTCCAGAGGGGGAACACTTTGATTGTGACACCTGTTGTGCCTGTATGTCCAGAGGGGGAACACTTTGATTGTGACACCTGCTGTGCCTGTATGTCCAGGGGGAACACTTTGATTACTTTGATTGTGACACCTGTTTTGCCTGTATGTCCAGGGGGGAACATTTTGATTGTGACACCTGTTGTTCCTGTATGTCCAGAGGGGGAACACTTTGACCGTGACACCTGCTGTGCCTGTATGTCCAGAGGGGGAACACTTTGACCGTGACACCTGCTGTGCCTGTATGTCCAGAGGGGGAACACTTTGACCGTGACACCTGCTGTGCCTGGTCATCCGTGGGAAAATCAACATGTGACAGAGAAGGACTCATCATCATCATCATCATCATCATCATCACATGAAAAGGAGAGACGACACATGACATCACACCTCTTTTTGAACACATTACCTCTCCAAATGGAAAGGAGCAACAGGTCTACAGGAACAGAACCTCAGTAATGTTACATGTTGGGTCCTGAGTCTGTCCAGACTATGTTCCAGGTACTGTCTGATCCCAGAAGATGTCAAATGCTGCACCTAGATTAAAAGCAGAGAACATTCTGGGCCAGGATGTACCTAGGTTAAAAGCAGAGAACATTCTGGGCCAGGATGTACCTAGATTAAAAGCAGAGAACATTCTGGGCCAGGATGCACCAAGATTAAAAGCAGAGAACATTCTGGGCCAGGATGCACCAAGATTAAAAGCAGAGAACATTCTGGGCCAGGATGCACCAAGATTAAAAGCAGAGAACATTCTGGGCCAGAATGCACCTAGGTTAAAAGCAGAGAACATTCTGGGCCAGGATGCACCAAGATTAAAAGCAGAGAACATTCTGGGCCAGGATGCACCAAGATTAAAAGCAGAGAACATTCTGGGCCAGAATGCACCTAGATTAAAGGCAGAGAACATTCTGGGCCAGGATGTACCTAGATTAAAAGCAGAGAACATTCTGGGCCAGGATGTACCTAGATTAAAAGCAGAGAACATTCTGGGCCAGGATGTACCTAGATTAAAAGCAGAGAACATTCTGGGCCAGAATGCACCGAGATTAAAAGCAGAGAACATTCTGGGCCAGGATGTACCTAGATTAAAAGCAGAGAACATTCTGGGCCAGGATGTACCTAGATTAAAAGCAGAGAACATTCTGGGCCAGAATGCACCGAGATTAAAAGCAGAGAACATTCAGGGCCAGAATGCACCGAGATTAAAAGCAGAGAACATTCTGGGCCAGAATGCACCTAGGTTAAAAGCAGAGAAGATTCTGGGCCAGAATGCACCTAGGTTAAAAGCAGAGAATATTCTGGGCCAGTGTGCAGGCAGAGAACATTCTGGGCCAGAATGCACCTAGGTTAAAAGCAGAGAACATTCTGGGCCAGAATGCATCTAGGTTAAAAGCAGAGAACATTCTGGGCCAGAATGCACCTAGATTAAAAGCAGAGAACATTCTGGGCCAGAATGCACCTAGGTTAAAAGCAGAGAAGATTCTGGGCCAGAATGCACCTAGGTTAAAAGCAGAGAACATTCTGGGCCAGAATGCACCTAGGTTAAAAGCAGAGAACATTCTGGGCCAGAATGTACCTAGGTTAAAAGCAGAGAACATTCTGTGCCAGTGTGCTGCACCCTACTATTGGAGAAATCACACATTCAAACACTTTGACGTCAATGAAAAACCAACTGACACTCTCTACTGAAATGTTTCTTTTATTTCAGAAATAGACTTTCTATCTGCAAAAGGCATAGTCTGTGGAGAGTCTGAGTAAACCAGCCCTGTAGAGAAGGATTGACTGTTGAAGGTTTTTGGATTGCAGATCGTGAGGTACAGACAATGCCATGCAGTTTCCCATTAGGAGTGTAAACCATCTGTGTAAACCAGATATTGGAGTGGAGACAGAGTGACACACAATAACAGAACAGACGTAACAATAAAACAAAACAACTACCCTCTCCTCCAACCCTCTCTCCATGTCTCCTCCAACCCTCTCTCCATGTCTCCCTCTCTCCATGTCTCCTCCAACACTCTCTCCATGTCTCCTCCAACCCTCTCCCCATGTCTCCTCCAACCCTCTCTCCTTGTCTCCCTCTCTCCATGTCACCCTCTCTCCTCCAACCCTCTCCCCATTTCTCCTCCAACCCTCTCCCCATGTCTCCTCCAACCCTCTCCCCATGTCTCCTCCAACCCTCTCCCCATGTCTCCTCCAACCCTCTCCCCATGTCTCCCTCTCTCCATGTCTCCATCTCTCCATGTCTCCATCTCTCCATGTCTCCCTCTCTCCATGTCACCCTCTCTCCATGTCTCCCTCTCTCCATGTCACCCTCTCCCCATGTCACCCTCTCCCCATGTCTCCCTCTCTCCATGTCTCCATCTCTCCATGTCTCCATCTCTCCATGTCTCCCTCTCTCCATGTCACCCTCTCTCCATGTCACCCTCTCTCCATGTCTCCCTCTCCCCATGTCTCCCTCTCTCCATGTCTCCCTCTCACCATGTCTCCCTCTCTCCATGTCTCCCTCTCCCCATGTCTCCCTCTCTCCATGTCTCCATCTCTCCATGTCTCCCTCTCTCCATGTCTCCCTCTCTCCATGTCTCCCTCTCTCCATGTCTCCCTCTCTCCATGTCTCCCTCTCTCCATGTCTCCATCTTTCCATGTCTCCCCATATCTCCCTCTCCCCATGTCCCCCTCTCTCCATGTCTCCCTCTCTCCATGTCTCCCTCTCTCCATGTCTCCCTCTCTCCATGTCTCCAACTCCCCATGTCTCCCTCTCCCCATGTATCCCTCTCTCCATGTCTCCTTCTCTCCATGTCTCCCTCTCTCCATGTCTCCCTCTCTCCATGTCTCCATCTCTCCATGTCTCCCTCTCCCCAAGTCTCCCTCTCCCCATGTCTCCCTCTCTCCATGTCTCCCTCTCTCCATGTCTCCCCATATCTCCCTCTCCCCATGTCTCCCTCTCTCCATGTCTCCCTCTCTCCATGTCTCCATCTCTCCATGTCTCCCTCTCTCCATGTCTCCATCTCTCCATGTCTCCATCTCTCCATGTCTCCCTCTCTCCATGTCTCCCTCTCTCCATGTCTCCCTCTCTCCATGTCTCCCTCTCTCCATGTCTCCCTCTCTCCATGTCTCCATCTCTTCATGTCTCCATCTCTCCATGTCTCCATCTCTCCATGTCTCCATCTCTCCATGTCTCCCTCTCTCCATGTCTCCCTCTCTCCATGTCTCCCTCTCTCCATGTCTCCCTCTCCCCATGTCTCCATCTTTCCATGTCTCCCTCTCTCCATCTTCCCATGTCACCCTCTCCCCATGTCTTCCTCTCCCCATGTCTCCATCTTCCCATGTCTCCCTCTCTCCATCTTCCCATGTCTCCCTCTCCCCATGTCTCCATCTTCCCATGTCTCCCTCTCTCCATCTCCCCATGTCTCCATCTCCCCATGTCTCCATCTTCCCATGTCTCCATCTCCCCATATCTCCCCATGTCTCCCTCTCTCCATCTTCCCATGTCTCCCTCTCTCCATCTCCCCATGTCTCCATCTTCCCATGTCTCCATCTTCCCATATCTCCCCATGTCTCCCTCTCTCCATCTTCCCATGTCTCCCTCTCTCCATCTTCCCATGTCTCCCTCTCTCCATCTTCCCATGTCTCCCTCTCCCTATGTCTCCATCTTCCCATGTCTCCATCTCCCCATGTCTCCCTCTCTCCATCTTCCCATGTCTCCCTCTCTCCATCTTCCCATGTCTCCATCTTCCCATGTCTCCATCTCCCCATGTCTCCATCTCCCCATGTCTCCATCTCCCCATGTCTCCCTCTCCCCATGTCTCCCTCTCCCCATGTCTCCCCTCTCTCCATCTTCCCATGTCTCCCTCTCCCCATGTCTCCCTCTCCCCATGTCTCCATCTTTCCATGTCTCCCTCTCTCCATCTTCCCATGTCTCCCTCTCCCCATGTCTCCATCTTCCCATGTCTCCCTCTCTCCATCTCCCCATGTCTCCATCTTCCCATCTCTCCCTCTCTCCATGTCTCCCTCTCTCCATGTCTCCCTCTCTCCATGTCTCCCCATATCTCCCTCTCCCCATGTCTCCCTCTCTCCATGTCTCCCTCTCTCCATGTCTCCCTCTCTCCATGTCTCCATCTCTCCATGTCTCCATCTCTCCATGTCTCCCTCTCTCCATGTCTCCCTCTCTCCATGTCTCCCTCTCTCCATGTCTCCCTCTCTCCATGTCTCCATCTCTTCATGTCTCCATCTCTCCATGTCTCCATCTCTCCATGTCTCCCTCTCTCCATGTCTCCATCTCTCCATGTCTCCCTCTCTCCATGTCTCCCTCTCTCCATGTCTCCCTCTCTCCATGTCTCCCTCTCTCCATGTCTCCCTCTCTCCATGTCACCCTCTCCCCATGTCTCCATCTTTCCATGTCTCCCTCTCTCCATCTTCCCATGTCACCCTCTCCCCATGTCTTCCTCTCCCCATGTCTCCATCTTCCCATGTCTCCCTCTCTCCATCTTCCCATGTCTCCCTCTCCCCATGTCTCCATCTTCCCATGTCTCCCTCTCTCCATCTCCCCATGTCTCCATCTTCCCATGTCTCCATCTCCCCATATCTCCCCATGTCTCCCTCTCTCCATCTTCCCATGTCTCCCTCTCTCCATCTCCCCATGTCTCCTTCTTCCCATGTCTCCATCTTCCCATATCTCCCCATGTCTCCCTCTCTCCATCTTCCCATGTCTCCCTCTCTCCATCTTCCCATGTCTCCCTCTCCCTATGTCTCCATCTTCCCATGTCTCCATCTCCCCATGTCTCCCTCTCTCCATCTTCCCATGTCTCCCTCTCTCCATCTTCCCATGTCTCCATCTTCCCATGTCTCCATCTCCCCATGTCTCCATCTCCCCATGTCTCCATCTCCCCATGTCTCCCTCTCCCCATGTCTCCCTCTCCCCATGTCTCCCTCTCTCCATCTTCCCATGTCTCCCTCTCCCCATGTCTCCCTCTCCCCATGTCTCCATCTTTCCATGTCTCCCTCTCTCCATCTTCCCATGTCTCCCTCTCCCCATGTCTCCATCTTCCCATGTCTCCCTCTCTCCATCTCCCCATGTCTCCATCTTCCCATCTCTCCCTCTCTCCATCTCCCCATGTCTCCATCTCCCCATGTCTCCCTCTCTCCATCTTCCCATGTCTCCATCTCCCCATGTCTCCATCTCCCCATGTCTCCATCTCCCCATGTCTCCCTCTCTCCATCTCCCCATGTCTCCCTCTCTCCATCTTCCCATGTCTCCATCTCTCCCTCTCTCCATCTCCCCATGTCTCCCTCTCTCCATCTTCCCATGTCTCCATCTCCCCATGTCTCCATCTCCCCATGTCTCCATCTCCCCATGTCTCCATCTTCCCATCTCTCCCTCTCTCCATCTCCCCATGTCTCCATCTCCCCATGTCTCCCTCTCTCCATCTTCCCATGTCTCCCTCTCCCCATGTCTCCCTCTCCCCATGTCTCCCTCTCCCCATGTCTCCCTCTCCCCATGTCTCCCTCTCTCCATCTTCCCATGTCTCCCTCTCTCCATCTTCCCATGTCTCCCTCTCCCCATGTCTCCCTCTCCCCATGTCTCCCTCTCCCCATGTCTCCCTCTCTCCCTCTCCCCATGTCTCCCTCTCTCCATCTCCCCATGTCTCCCTCTCCCCATGTCTCCCTCTCTCCATCTCCCCATGTCTCCCTCTCTCCATCTTCCCATGTCTCCCTCTCCCCATCTCTCCCTCTCCCCATGTCTCCCTCTCTCCATCTTCCCATGTCTCCCTCTCTCCATCTCCCCATGTCTCCATCTCCCCATGTCTCCCTCTCCCCATGTCTCCCTCTCCCCATGTCACCATCTTCCCATGTCTCCCTCTCTCCATCTTCCCATGTCTCCCTCTCTCCATCTCCCCATGTCTCCATCTTCCCATGTCTCCCTCTCCCCATCTCTCCCTCTCCCCATCTCTCCCTCTCCCCATGTCTCCCTCTCTCCATCTTCCCATGTCTCCCTCTCTCCATCTCTCCATGTCTCCATCTCTCCATGTCTCCCTCTCCCCATGTCTCCATCTCCCCATGTCTCCCTCTCTCCATGTTTCCCTCTCTCCATCTACCCATGTCTCCATCTCCCCATGTCGCCATCTCCCCATGTCTCCCTCTCTCCATCTTCCCATGTCTCCCTCTCTCCATCTCCCCATGTCTCCCTCTCCCCATGTCTCATCTCCCCATATCTCCCTATGTCTCCCTCTCTCCATCTTCCCATGTCTCCCTCTCTCCATCTTCCCATGTCTCCCTCTCTCCATCTTCCCATGTCTCCCTCTCCCCATCTCTCCCTCTCCCCATGTCTCCCTCTCTCCATCTTCCCATGTCTCCCTCTCTCCATCTCCCCATGTCTCCATCTCCCCATGTCTCCCTCTCCCCATGTCTCCCTCTCCCCATGTCTCCCTCTCTCCATGTCTCCCTCTCTCCATCTCCCCATGTCGCCATCTTCCCATGTCTCCATCTCCCCATATCTCCCCATGTCTCCCTCTCTCCATCTTCCCATGTCTCCCTCTCTCCATCTCCCCATGTCTCCCTCTCCCCATGTCTCATCTCCCCATATCTCCCCATGTCTCCCTCTCTCCATCTCCCCATGTCTCCCTCTCCCCATGTCTCCATCTCCCCATATCTCCCCATGTCTCCCTCTCTCCATCTTCCCATGTCTCCATCTTCCCATGTCTCCATCTCCCCATATCTCCCCATGTCTCCATCTTTCCATGTCTCCCTCTCGCCATCTTCCCATGTCTCCCTCTCTCCATCTCCCCATGTCTCCATCTCCCCATGTCTCCATCTTCCCATGTCTCCCTCTCCCATGTCTCCTTCTCTCCATCTCCCCATGTCTCCCTCTCTCCATCTTCCCATGTCTCCCTCTCCCCATCTCTCCCTCTCCCCATGTCTCCCTCTCTCCATCTTCCCATGTCTTCCTCTCTCCATCTCCCCATGTCTCCATCTCCCCATGTCTCCCTCTCTCCATCTTCCCATGTCTCCCTCTCCCCATCTCTCCCTCTCCCCATGTCTCCCTCTCTCCATCTTCCCATGTCTTCCTCTCTCCATCTCCCCATGTCTCCATCTCCCCATGTCTCCCTCTCCCCATGTCTCCCTCTCCCCATGTCGCCATCTTCCCATGTCTCCATCTCCCCATGTCTCCATCTCCCCATATCTCCCCATGTCTCCCTCTCTCCATCTTCCCATGTCTCCCTCTCTCCATCTTCCCATGTCTTCCTCTCTCCATCTCCCCATGTCTCCATCTCCCCATGTCTCCCTCTCTCCATCTTCCCATGTCTCCCTCTCCCCATCTCTCCCTCTCCCCATGTCTCCCTCTCTCCATCTTCCCATGTCTTCCTCTCTCCATCTCCCCATGTCTCCATCTCCCCATGTCTCCCTCTCTCCATCTCCCCATGTCTCCCTCTCCCCATGTCTCCCTCTCTCCATCTTCCCATGTCTTCCTCTCCCCATGTCGCCATCTTCCCATGTCTCCATCTCCCCATGTCTCCCTCTCCCCATGTCTCCCTCTCCCCATGTCGCCATCTTCCCATGTCTCCATCTCCCCATATCTCCCCATGTCTCCCTCTCTCCATCTTCCCATGTCTCCCTCTCTCCATCTCTCCATGTCTCCCTCTCTCCATGTCTCCATCTCTCCATGTCTCCCTCTCCCCATGTCTCCCTCTCCCCATGTCTCCCTCTCCCCATGTCTCCCTCTCCCCATGTCTCCCTCTCTCCATCTTCCCATGTCTCCATCTTCCCATGTCTCCATCTTCCCATGTCTCCATCTCCCCATATCTTCCCATGTCTCCATCTTCCCATGTCTCCATCTCCCCATGTCTCCATCTCCCCATGTCTCCATCTCCCCATGTCTCCATCTTCCCATGTCTCCCTCTATCTTCCCATGTCTCCCTCTCCCCATGTCTCCCTCTCTCCATCTCCCCATGTCTCCCTCTCCCCATGTCTCCCTCTCTCCATCTCCCCATATCTCCCCATGTCTCCCTCTCTCCATCTCCCCATATCTCCCCATGTCTCCATCTCCCCATGTCTCCCTCTCTCCATCTTCTGATGTCTCCATCTCTCCATCTCCTCTCCTTTATTCTAATCAAGGCCACTGTTTTTACACAGCACATAAGAGTTATTTTCTCCACACAGCCACACTGGCAGCATCCGAAATGGCACCCTATTCTCTATGTAGTGCACTACTTTTAGCCAAGGCCCATAGGACTCTGTTGAAAAGTAGTGGCCCATATAGAGAATAGGGTACCATTTGGAACAGACAGACAGTTGTTTTCTCCACACGCAACAGAGTAATGTGACTCAGTGGGCTCCTGATGGAGGAAAGGGAAGGTAGACCCACGTTGCCATGGAAACAGCTCTCTTGTTGCTCCGTCTCGGAACTCGAGGCTCCATTCTATCACCACTTCAACGTTCTGTCGCCTACTGAAGAGTCGAGAGGCCTGACACAAGCCCAGAACCCTTGTCCTTAAAGTGAAATCTGTAATAAACCGTTTTTAAAATGTCAAACACGTTTATTTTATTTTACGGTATTGCTTGTGTATAAAATCCATTACATTGAGGTATTTGCCACCCACACAGGCCTATGGAAACAGTATAAAATACATTCAGTAGATATTCTGTGACATTTCAAACTCATTGAGGCCCATAATCTATGGTGTAAAGAGAGGAATCAGACAGTAGGATAGTCTGGTCAAGAGATTTGACCCGTGTCCCAAATGGCAAAATATTCCCTATATAGTGTACTACTTTCTACCAGAGCACTATGGGCCCTGATCAAAAGTGCAGAATATGATGCCAAAGAATATGATGCCAGCCCTGGACTAAAGTTGTGCACTATGTAGGGAATAGGGTGCCAGCCCTGATCTAAAGTAGTGCACTATGTAGGGAATAGGGTGCCAGCCCTGATCTAAAGTAGTGCACCCTATAGGGAATATGGTGCCAGCCCTGGTCTAAAGTAGTGCACTATGTAGGGAATAGGGTGTCATTTGTGCAAGTTGACGTTTATTGTCATGAGTCTTTCTTTGGTTCAGGTTATCGTTAAGGTTAGGGTCAGACATTAGTGTTAGCAGTGTGGTTAAGGTTAGGGTCAGACATTAGTATTAGCAGTGTGGTTAAGGTTTGGGTCAGACATTAGGGTTAGCAGTGTGGTTAAGGTTTGGGTCAGACATTAGGGTTAGCAGTGTGGCTAGGGTCAGACATTAGGGTTAGCAGTGTGGTTAAGGTTTGGGTCAGACATTAGGGTTATCAGTGTGGTTAAGGTTTGGGTCAGACATTAGGTTAGCAGTGTGGTTAAGGTTAGGGTCAGACATTAGGGTTAGCAGTGTGGTTAAGGTTAGGGTCAGACATTAGGGTTAGCAGTCTGGTTAAGGTTAGGGTCAGACATTAGGGTTAGCAGTGTGGTTAAGGTTAGGGTCAGACATTAGGGTTAGCAGTGTGGTTAAGGTTAGGGTCAGACATTAGGGTTAGCAGTGTGGTTAAGGTTAGGGTCAGACATTAGGATTAGCAGTGTGGTTAAGGTTAGGGTCAGACATTGGGGTTAGCAGTGTGGTTAAGGTTATCATTAAGGTTTGGGTCAGATATTAGGGTTAGCAGTGTGGTTAAGGTTAGGGTCAGACATTAGGGTTAGCAGTGTGGTTAAGGTTAGGGTCAGACATTAGGGTTAGCAGTGTGGTTAAGGTTAGGGTCAGACATTGGGGTTAGCAGTGTGGTTAAGGTTATCATTAAGGTTTGGGTCAGACATTAGGGTTAGCAGTGTGGTTATGGTTAGGGTCAGACATTAGGGTTAGCAGTGTGGTTAAGGTTAGGGTCAGACATTAGGGTTAGCAGTGTGTTTAAGGTTCGGGTCAGACATTAGGGTTAGCAGTGTGGTTAAGGTTTGGGTCAGACATTAGGGTTAGCAGTGTGGTTAAGGTTTGGGTCAGACATTAGGGTTAGCAGTGTGGTTCAGGTTAGGGTCCATCTTAGGGTTAGCAGTGTGGTTAAGGTTTGGGTCAGACATTGTGGCTAGCAGTGTGGTTAAGGTTTGGGTCAGACATTAGGGTTAGCAGTGTGGTTAAGGTTTGGGTCAGAAATTAGGGTTAGCAGTGTGGTTAAGGTTTGGGTCAGACATTAGGGTTAGCAGTGTGGTTAAGGTTAGGGTCAGACATTAGGGTTAGCAGTGTGGTTAAGGTTAGGATCAGACATTAGGGTTAGCAGTGTGGTTAAGGTTAGGGTCAGACATTAGGGTTAGCAGTGTGGTTAAGGTTAGGGTCAGACATTAGGGTTAGCAGTGTGGTTAAGGTTAGGGTCAGACATAAGGGTTAGCAGTGTGGTCAAGGTTAGGGTCAGATATTAGGGTTAGCAGTGTGGTTAAGGTTACCGTTAAGGTTTAAATTTAGATGTGATGACTGAGGCTGTGCCAGCTAGTGACCGCTCTGCAGAGCTGCCTCCAGAACAACATTCAGGACAATAAATGCCGACCTGCATGACATCGACTTTTTCTGTTTGCAGTCCTCACTTGATTAGACATTTTGATGAAACTACAGATTAAAAAAACACAACCACAGAAAAGAGCAGAGACACTGCTGATGCAAAACCACACGAGGGCAGCAGAGATAAAGACATGGTCGATTTCACAATGACAAAAACATCAAGAACACCTTCCATGACGTAGACTGAATCCAGGTGAAAGCTATTATCTCACTTGTTAAATCCTCTTCAATCAGTGTAGAGGAAGGGGAGGAGACCTGGTTTAAAGAAGGATTTTTAAGCCTTGAGACAACCCTGACATGGATTGTGTTTGTGTGCCATTCAGAGGGTGAATGGGCAAGACGAGATTTATGTGCCTTTGAACGGGGTGTGATAGTAGGTGCCAGGCACACCGGTTTGTGTCAAGAACTGCAACGCTGCTGGATTTTTCACGCTTAACAGTTTCCTGTGTGTATCAAGCATGGTCCCCCACCTAAAGGACATCCAGCCAACTTGACAATCGTGGGAAGCATTGGAGTCAACATGGGCCAGCATCCCTGTGGAACCCTTTCAACACCTTGTAGAGTCAACATGGGCCAGCATCCCTGTGGAACGCTTTCAACACCTTGTAGAGTCAACATGGGCCAGCATCGCTGTGGAACGCTTTCAACACCTTGTAAGTCAACATGGGCCAGCAACCCTGTGGAACGCTTTCAACACCTTGTAGAGTCAACGTGGGCCAGCATCCCTGTGGAACGCTTTCAACACCTTGTAGAGTCAACATGGGCCAGCATCCCTGTGGAACCCTTTCAACACCTTGTAGAGTCAACGTGGGCCAGCATCCCTGTGGAACCCTTTCCACACCTTGTAGACTCCATGTCCCAATTAATTGAGGCTGTTCTGAGGGTACAGGGGGTGGGGGGAGGTTTAGTATACTAATGTCTAGTATACTCAGTGTAGTTGTTAGTAGACTAAGGGCTTTGTAGACAGACCATGGTAGTTGTTAGTAGACTAAGGGCTTTGTAGACAGACCATGGTAGTTGTTAGTAGACTAAGGGCTTTAATTCTGACTCTCTCTCTCCTTCCTTAGTTTCTCTCTCCCTCTCTGTCATGATTGTCCCAAGGAACCTGACTTCCATCATTCCCTTGTGATGTCACTAGCATGCCGTCCACCTCTTGTCCTCCCCCGCCCCACCACCTCTGCTGCTGTCCTCCTCTTGTCCTCCCCCGCCCCACCTGCTCTGCTGCTGTCCTCCTCTTGTCCTCCCCCACCCCACCTCCTCTGCTGCTGTCCTCCTCTTGTCCTCCCCCACCCCACCTCCTCTGCTGCTGTCCTCCTCTTGTCCTCCCCCACCCCACCTCCTCTGCTGCTGTCCTCCTCTTGTCCTCCCCTGCCCCGCACCACCTCCTCTGCTGCTGTCCTCCTCTTGTCCTCCCCCACCTCCTCTGCTGCTGTCCTCCTTTTGTCCTCCCCTGCCCCACCCCACCTCCTCTGCTGCTGTCCTCCTCTTGTCCTCCCCTGCCCCGCCCCACCTCCTCTGCTGCTGTCCTCCTCTTGTCCTCCCCTACCCAAACCTCCTCTGCTGCTGTCCTCCTCTTGTCCTCCCCTGCCCCGCCATACCTCCTCTGCTGCTGTCCTCCTCTTGTCCTCCCCTACCCAAACCTCCTCTGCTGCTGTCCTCCTTTTGTCCTCCCCTACCCAAACCTCCTCTGCTGCTGTCCTCCTTTTGTCCTCCCCTGCCCCGCCCCACCTCCTCTGCTGCTGTCCTCCTTTTGTCCTCCCCTGCCCCGCCCCACCTCCTCTGCTGCTGTCCTCCTCTTGTGTGTGTCCCCCTCCACTCCATCTCCCGCCCCCATCTGCAGTGACATCAGCATGCCTCTCTTTCTCTGCAGTGACATCAGCATGCCTCTCTTTCTCTGCAGTGACATCAGCATGCCTCTCTTTCTCTGCAGTGACATCAGCATGCCTCTCTTTCTCTGCAGTGACATCAGCATGCCTCTCTTTCTCTGCAGTGACATCAACAGGCCTCTCTTTCTCTGCAGTGACATCAACAGGCCTCTCTTTCTCTGCAGTGACATCAGCAGGCCTCTCTTTCTCTGCAGTGACATCAACAGGCCTCTCTTTCTCTGCAGTGACATCAGCAGGCCTCTCTTTCTCTGCAGTGACATCAACAGGCCTCTCTTTCTCTGCAGTGACATCAACAGGCCTCTCTTTCTCTGCAGTGACATCAACAGGCCTCTCTTTCTCTGCAGTGACATCAACAGGCCTCTCTTTCTCTGCAGTGACATCAACAGGCCTCTCTTTCTCTGCAGTGACATCAACAGGCCTCTCTTTCTCTGCAGTGACATCAGCAGGCCTCTCTTTCTCTGCAGTGACATCAACAGGCCTCTCTTTCTCTGCAGTGACATCAACAGGCCTCTCTTTCTCTGCAGTGACATCAGCAGGCCTCTCTTTCTCTGCAGTGACATCAACAGGCCTCTCTTTCTCTGCAGTGACATCAACAGGCCTCTCTTTCTCTGCAGTGACATCAACAGGCCTCTCTTTCTCTGCAGTGACATCAGCAGGCCTCTCTTTCTCTGCAGTGACATCAGCAGGCCTCTCTTTCTCTGCAGTGACATCAGCAGGCCTCTCTTTCTCTGCAGTGACATCAGCAGGCCTCTCTTTCTCTGCAGTGACATCAACAGGCCTCTCTTTCTCTGCAGTGACATCAACAGGCCTCTCTTTCTCTGCAGTGACATCAGCAGGCCTCTCTTTCTCTGCAGTGACATCAACAGGCCTCTCTTTCTCTGCAGTGACATCAACAGGCCTCTCTTTCTCTGCAGTGACATCAACAGGCCTCTCTTTCTCTGCAGTGACATCAACAGGCCTCTCTTTCTCTGCAGTGACATCAACAGGCCTCTCTTTCTCTGCAGTGACATCAACAGGCCTCTCTTTCTCTGCAGTGACATCAACAGGCCTCTCTTTCTCTGCAGTGACATCAACAGGCCTCTCTTTCTCTGCAGTGACATCAACAGGCCTCTCTTTCTCTGCAGTGACATCAGCAGGCCTCTCTTTCTCTGCAGTGACATCAACAGGCCTCTCTTTCTCTGCAGTGACATCAGCAGGCCTCTCTTTCTCTGCAGTGACATCAGCAGGCCTCTCTTTGTTTGGGCAGAAAGACTGTGTAGGAGTCTGTGTTCAGGAGGAATAAAGACTGGCTAGTGGCGGCGGCCTGACAGAGAGGGATGGAGGCCTAGAGAGAACAAATGAGGCAGGGGATACTGTGTCCTCAAAGAGCACCCTATTCTTATAAGGCTCTGGTCTAAAGTACTGCACTCTATAGGGAATAGGGTGCCATTGGGCTCTGGACTAAAGTACTGCACTATATAGGGAATAGAGTGATATTGGGTTCTGGTCTAAAGTAGTGCCCTATATAGGGAATAGCGTGCCATTGACTGTTGGGCTCTGGTCTAAAGTAGTGCCCTATATAGGCAATAGCGTGCCATTGACTGTTGGGTTCTGGTCTAAAGTAGTGCACTATATATGGAATAAGGTGCCATTGACTGTTGGGTTCTGGTCTAAAGTAGTGCACTATATAGGCAATAGCGTGCCATTGACTGTTGGGATCTGGTCTAAAGTAGTGCACTATATAGGCAATAGCGTGCCATTGACTGTTGGGCTCTGGTCTAAAGTAGTGCACTATATATGGAATAAGGTGCCATTGACTGTTGGGATCTGGTCTAAAGTAGTGCACTATATAGGCAATAGCGTGCCATTGACTGTTGGGCTCTGGTCTAAAGTAGTGCACTATATAGGCAATAGCGTGCCATTGACTGTTGGGATCTGGTCTAAAGTAGTGCCCTATATAGGCAATAGCGTGCCATTGACTGTTGGGCTCTGGTCTAAAGTAGTGCCCTATAGGCAATAGCGTGCCATTGACTGTTGGGCTCTGGTCTAAAGTAGTGCACTATATAGGCAATAGCGTGCCATTGACTGTTGGGCTCTGGTCTAAAGTAGTGCACTATATAGGCAATAGCGTGCCATTGACTGTTGGGCTCTGGTCTAAAGTAGTGCACTATATATGTAGTAGTGCACTATACAAGACCATGGTGCTTGCCTACGGAGCTGTGAGGGGAACGGCACCGCAGTACCTCCAGGCTCTGATCAGGCCCTACACCCAAACAAGGGCACTGCGTTCATCCACCTCTGGCCTGCTCGCCTCCCTACCACTGAGGAAGTACAGTTCCCGCTCAGCCCAGTCAAAACTGTTCGCTGCTCTGGCCCCCCAATGGTGGAACAAACTCCCTCACGACGCCAGGACAGCGGAGTCAATCACCACCTTCCGGAGACACCTGAAACCCCACCTCTTCAAGGAATACCTAGGATAGGATAAAGTAATCCTTCTCACCCCCCCTTAAATGATTTAGATGCACTATTGTAAAGTGGCTGTTCCACTGGATGTCATTAGGTGAATTCACCAATTTGTAAGTCGCTCTGGATAAGAGCGTCTGCCAAATGACTTAAATGTAAATGGAAATGTAAAATAAGGTGCCGTTTGGTACACCGTCTCTTTAAGTGTAATCGTTGTCACTTCAAGGCGGAGGGAGCAGGTATTTCCTGAATATCCTGATTCCTCTCCAACCATGGAGTCAGTCACAGGATCAGCAGATGTCCTCTGTCGACCTGTGTGGGAATGCTCTTTCACTTGGACTGATTACAGTTGGTTACAGGGCACAGGTTGTTATAATTACGTGTGGGGTATAGTTGTTGTGTGTGTGTGTGTGTGTGTGTGTGTGTGTGTGTGTGTGTGTGTGTGTGTGTGTGTGGGGTGGGGTGGGGGGAGGGGGGTGTACAACAGTTGTAGACAGTTGTACAACTGAATGCCTTCAACTGAAATTTGTCTTCCTGGATTTAACCCAACCCCTCTGACACACACACACACACACTCACACTCACACACTCACACACTCACACACTCACACACTCACACTCACACTCACACTCACACTCACACTCACACACACACACACACACACACACACACACACACACACACACACACACACAGAGAATGTGTCCTTATTTCCTCTGAGAGAGAAACTGATTCAGAGGAGAGACTTGTTCTGTATTATACAGAAGGACATGACATCACACAACATCCCATTAGTGGAGACGAGTCAAGAGCAAGTGAGCGTAATGTGTGTGTGTGTGGGGGGGGGGGGATAGGAAATAGAGTGCTTAGTGGAATCCCTTAGGATCCCTTAGGACCCTGAGAGAATGTCATTACGGTAAGTGCTGTGAGTCATCATCATCACCACCTTCATCGTCATTCCTATAGTCATCATCATCATCACCACCTTCATCGTCATTCCTATAGTCATCATCATCATCACCACCTTCATCGTCATTCCTATAGTCATCATCATCATCACCACCTTCATCTTCATTCCTATAATCATCATCATCATCATCATCACCACCTTCATCGTCATTCCTATAGTCATCATCATCAGCATCATCATCACCACCCTCATCTTCATTCCTATAGTCATCATCACCACCTTCATCTTCATTCCTATAGTCATCATCATCATCATCATCATCACCTTCATCCTCATTCCTATAGTCATCATCATCATCACCACCTTCATCTTCATTCCTATAGTCATCATCATCATAACCACCTTCATTTTCATTCCTATAGTCAACATCATCATCATCACCGCCTTCATCTTCATTCCTAAAATCATCATCATCATCATCACCACCTTCATCTTCATTCCTATAGTCATCATCACCGCCTTCATCTTCATTCCTATAATCATCATCATCATCACCACCTTCATCCTCATTCCTATAGTCATCATCATCATCACCTTCATCTTCATTCCTATAGTCATCATCATCATCACCACCTTCATCTTCATTCCTATAGTCATCCTTGTCATCGTCATCATCATCATCACAGCAGCATCTGCGGCAAATGCAATTGACTGGACATGATTTGGAAAGGCACACACCTGTCTATGTGTCCCACAGTTGACTGGACATGATTTGGAAAGGCACACACCTGTCTATATGTCCCACAGTTGACTGGGCATGTCAGAACAAAAACCAAGCCATGAGGTCGAAGGAATTGTGCGTAGAGCTCCGAGACAGGATTGTGTCGAGGCACAGATCTGGGGAAGGGTACCAAAAATGTCCAAGAACACAGTGGCCTCCATCATTCTTCAATGGAAGAAGTTTGGAACCACCAAGCTGGCCCCTCGGCCAAACTGAGCAATCTGGGGAGAAGGGCCTTGGTCAGGGAGGTGACCAAGAACCCGATGGTCACTCTGACAGACCTCCAGAGTTCCCCTGTGGAGATGGGAGAACCTTCCAGAAGGACAACCATCTCTGCAGCACTCCACCAATAAGACCTTTATGTTAGAGTGGCCAGATGGAAGCCACTCCTCGGTGAAAGGCACATGACAGCCCGTTTGGAGTTTACCAAAAGGCACCTAAAGACTCTCAGACCTTGAGAAACAAGATTCTCTGGTCTGATGAAACCAAGATTGAACTCTTTGGCCTGAATGCCATCCCTACAGTGAAGCATGGTGATGGCAGCATCATGCTGTGGGGATGTTTTTCAGGGACTGGGAGACTAGTCAGGATCGGGCAAAGATGAAGGGAGCAAAGTACAGAGAGTGTCACGCCCTGGCCATAGAGAGGTTTTTATTCTCTATTTTGGTTAGGCCAGGGTGGGCATTCTCGTTTCTTAATTTCTATGTTTTCTATTTCTTTGTTTTTTGGCGAGTGCAGTTCTCAATCAGAGGCAGATGTCTATCATTGTCTCTGATTGAGAATCATACTTAGGTAGCCTTTTCCCCACCTGTGTTTCGTTTTTCAGTCTTTGTTATTTTGTTTGAGTGTTTGGAGTAATACATTTATCACACTTACCACGCTACACCTTGGTCCATGCCTTCTGACGAGAGACGTGACAGAGAGATCCTTAATGACAACCTGCTCCAGAGCGCTCAGGACCTCAGACTGGGGAGAAGGTTCAACTTCCAACAGGACAATGACCCTAAGCACACAACCAAGACAACATAGGAGTGGCTTCGGGACAAGTCTCTGCATGTCCTTGAGTGGCCCAGCCAGAGCCCGGAATTGAACCCGATCAACATCTCTGGGGAGACCTGGAAGTAGCTGTGCAGCGACGCTCCCCATCCAACCTGACAGAGCTTGAGAGGATCTGCAGAGAAGAATGGGAGAAACTCGCCAAATACAGGTGTGCCAAGCTGGTAGCGTCATACCCAAGAAGACTCGAGGCTGTAATCACCACCAAATGTGCTTCATCAATGTAATGAGTAAAGGCTCTGAATAGTTAAGTAAATGTGATATTTATGTTTTATTTTGTTACACATTTCTACACATTTCTAAAAAACGGTTTTTGCCTTGTCATTATGGGGTATTGTGTGAGGAATGAGGAGTGGAAAAAACAAACATTTGAATCGATTTTAGAATAAGTCTGTAAAGTAACAAAATGTGGAAAAGGGTCAAGGGGTCTGGTGACATTACGAATGCACTGTATATATGGTCTATGTCAATGAGGTTCCCTCTATCCCTCTGTAATCTGTCATAGATACTGACTCTCCATCCATCCATCTATCTGTCATAGATACTGACTCTCCATCTATCCCTCTATAATCTGTCATAGATACTGACTCTCCATCTATCCCTCTATAATCTGTCATAGATCCTGACTCTCCATCTATCCCTCTATAATCTGTCATAGATACTGACTCTCCATCTATCCCTCTATAATCTGTCATAGATACTGACTCTCCATCTATCCCTCTATAATCTGTCATAGATACTGACTCTCCATCTATCCCTCTATAATCTGTCATAGATGCTGACTCTCCATCTATCCCTCTATAATCTGTCATAGATACTGACTCTCCATCTATCCCTCTATAATCTGTCATAGATACTGACTCTCCATCTATCCCTCTATAATCTGTCATAGATACTGACTCTCCATCTATCCCTCTATAATCTGTCATAGATACTGACTCTCCATCTATCCCTCTATAATCTGTCATAGATGCTGACTCTCCATCTATCCCTCTATAATCTGTGATAGATGCTGACTCTCCATATACATCTCACCTGCCAATAAACAGTGCAGTAACACACCAGTATATATCTGTATGATGAGAGATGAAGGACCATATGTTAAAGTAGTCCCCAAACTGACCAAGAGCTGTGTCTGACACCCTGTATGTGAAAGTGTCCCCACAACACGTGTCTGTGACAGGTCATTCGGCCTCTGACTGGAGAGAATAGAGAGAGCCAGAGAGAAGGAGAGAGCGATGTCTTTATTCTTTTGGAACTTTTGTGAGTGTAATGTACACTGTAAATAAATGTATTATCGTTTATTTTATCTATTTACTTGCTTTGGCAATGTAAACATATGTTTCCCATGCCAATAAAGCCCCTTAAATTGAAAAATAAATTGGATTGCGAAGTTGAAGTTGCTTACCACCCGGGATACAACGGGTTAAAGCCTGACTCCGCAGGCACAACGCACCCCTCCCTATTCTACCTCTCCCTCTGTCGTTCCATTTTACTGTGTGTGCTCAGGGGGTTTCTTTGCCATCTGCGATCACCGCGCTCATGTGTTTGTGTGTTCAGCCTTATGCACACACAATAAACTTTTTTTTACCGGACACCAGATAGAATTTCAAAGACACCTGCACCGAAAACAATAATATTCGGAACATTTCTTCCGGACATAATCCTGAACTGCTCTGGAGGTCATTTTCCGTTTGTGGCTTTTAGTGCCCTTTTCAACGATTTCTGTTTCAGTCGAAACAGGAGCTCGGAAACATGTTGAGGAGAGGAGGTCTTTCTTTTGAAAGGTTCCCGAAGTTGGGACGCCAATGATGCGCGATGCAAGAGGTAAGGGGGGGGAAAGGGGTTTCGGGAAACTGCCCTGTGGTTTGGTAGACGTGATTTTCGGTTCGTTTGAGCGGTTTATTTGGTCGGTTGAGTATGTAACTGTTAGCACCGATAGCTGAGTCACTGTTGTGCTCTGTGTCTGCCTGGTTGGGCTCGCTGCTCTGTTCTGCACTACTGTTTTGGGAAACCGGGCCCTGCTCTGTCCTATCTGACGTAATGTGCTGCATGATGTGGGTTCATTGCCCCAGTTTCTACCTAAACTCGGAGGGCGAAACTGATACCTAGGACAGGGCAATTAATCTAGGATATAGCTACAAACTTGTAAAACGGTAGACCCAGGTGTTAGGTTGGGCAGACACTTGTCAACAGTAAGGATAGCAGAACATGAACAAGAACTATTCCCGATTGCTTAAATCTGACACACCTATGATGTGAAGTAATGAAGGCTATTGTAGGCATGTGGCCGATCGCCTACTCATTGCAATGGAACAAACTTCAGCAAGGACTCTGAAGATTATTTACGACGGAGCCAATTCTGAAATCACTCGAGAGATGGACTATTGTCAGAAATTATTTGTGGGCCTCTTTCTAAGGTTTTAAACATTCAAATGAAGCCATGATTCCACCTGCATTACAAATTCTCACATAGGTCTGTCTACCTGTCCAGCATCAGGCTACATAAACTCACGTCGGTCTACCTGTCCAGCATTAGGCTCCATAAACTCACGTAGGTCTACCTGTCCAGCATTAGGCTACATAAACTCACGTCGGTCTACCTGTCCAGCATTAGGCTCCATAAACTCACGTCGGTCGACCTGTCCAGCATCAGGCTCCATAAACTCACGTCGGTCGACCTGTCCAGCATCAGGCTCCATAAACTCACGTAGGTCTACCTGTCCAGCATTAGGCTCCATAAACTCACGTCGGTCGACCTGTCCAGCATCAGGCTCCATAAACTCACGTCGGTCGACCTGTCCTGCATCAGGCTCCATAAACTCACGTAGGTCTACCTGTCCAGCATTAGGTTCCATAAACTCACGTCGGTCTACCTGTCCAGCATCAGGCTACATAAACTCACGTAGGTCTACCTGTCCAGCATCAGGCTCCATAAACTCACGTAGGTCTACCTGTCCAGCATCAGGCTCCATAAACTCACGTAGGTCTACCTGTCCAGCATCAGGCTACATAAACTCACGTAGGTCTACCTGTCCAGCATTAGGCTACATAAACTCACGTCGGTCTACCTGTCCAGCATCAGGCTCCATAAACTCACGTCGGTCTACCTGTCCAGCATTAGGCTCCATAAACTCACGTCGGTCTACCTGTCCAGCATCAGGCTCCATAAACTCACGTCGGTCTACCTGTCCAGCATCAGGCTACATAAACTCACGTCGGTCTACCTGTCCAGCATTAGGCTACATAAACTCACGTCGGTCTACCTGTCCAGCATCAGGCTCCATAAACTCACGTAGGTCTACCTGTGTCCAACCCGGGGATGTACAGGTCCCAACCCACCAGTGCTGTCTACACGTGCAGGCCTTTGATCCTACATCATAGCATAGGCCTGTAACACGTCTTCATGCTCAGTCATACATCATTTATAACTTGTACTGTACTTGTGCTCATGCAGGGTTGGAGTTATGTTTAGTCAAGGGCGAGGTCATGGTCTCTCAGTTGTATACGGGAACCATTATGTCCTCTTAGAGACGACAGATACTAAAGGGGGCATCTGCAGTCGCTACATCAGACTTATAAATGAATAATATGTTCCCATTGATTATTGAAGGATATAACTTATACATTCCTCAGGAGCTTAGTTCAACTGTGGTTCCCCATCAGAACCCTACATATAAACTGGCTTTACTCCATTGTTTGCAAATAAAGTAAATGTAAACAAACACTGTGGAGCCTCACAACATTGTTAAAACTATCATTTTTTATCATGGATGGTCAGCTCTGTCTATGAATATGCGATTGGTTAAATTAAACTCACGTAGGTCTACCTGTGTCCAACCGAGGGTTGTACAGGTCCCAACCCACCAGTGCTGTCTACACTTGCATCCACAGCTCTGTCTATGAATATGAGATTGGTTGAGTTTCACCAGCCCCGTCCCTCAGGTTTTTACAGAAACAGTGACGAGGACTATGCTTTGCTATTGTTTCAACTACAGATTGCCCCTTTAAGTATCCTCTTATATTGGTTTTGTTTTGATGAGTTTGTGTTTTGGGTTGGAGTGGAGTGTTGGTTTGTCAGACCAGCCCTGTTTGTCTAAGGGGATATATGAAGTTTGTGTTGGTGTTTTGGTGTGTGTGTGTGTGTGTGTGTGTGAGAGAGCTGCCCTGTGCCCACGTTTTTTTTTTGACCCACTGACTGAATGAGAGAAGGAGATGGTACCGTGTAGGCATGTCAAGGTGGATATGCTGTAAGGTACACAGTAGTGTAGTTCTATCCTCAAGCCTGCATTATGGATGGAGTGAGGAAAGAGAAAGGAAATAGAACCCATTCCTAATTTAGATAGAAAACAGAGGCCTAGTAAGCCTGAGTGGTGCAGCTAGGACCTAGCCTGAGTGGTGCAGCTAGGACCTAGCCTGAGTGGTGCAGCTAGGACCTAGCCTGAGTGCTGCAGCTAGGACCTAGCCTGAGTGCTGCAGCTAGGACCTAGCCTGAGTGCTGCAGCTAGGACCTAGCCTGAGTGCTGCAGCTAGGACCTAGCCTGAGTGCTGCAGCTAGGACCTAGCCTGAGTGCTGCAGCTAGGACCTAGCCTGAGTGGTGCAGCTAGGACCTAGCCTGAGTGGTGCAGCTAGGACCTAGCCTGAGTGGTGCAGCTAGGACCTAGCCTGAGTGGTGCAGCTAGGACCTAGCCTGAGTGGTGCAGCTAGGACCTAGCCTGAGTGGTGCAGCTAGGACCTAGCCTGAGTGGTGCAGCTAGGACCTAGCCTGAGTGGTGCAGCTAGGACCTAGCCTGAGTGGTGCAGCTAGGACCTAGCCTGAGTGGTGCAGCTAGGACCTAGCCTGAGTGGTGCAGCTAGGGCCTAGCCTGAGTGGTGCAGCTAGGACCTAGCCTGAGTGGTGCAGCTAGGACCTAGCCTGAGTGGTGCAGCTAGGACCTAGCCTGAGTGGTGCAGCTAGGACCTAGCCTGAGTGGTGCAGCTAGGACCTAGCCTGAGTGGTGCAGCTAGGACCTAGCCTGAGTGGTGCAGCTAGGACCTAGCCTGAGTGGTGCAGCTAGGACCAGGCAGTAGAAGGAGACGACAGACCTGGGACCAGGCAGTAGAAGGAGAAGACAGATCTGGGACCAAGCTGTAGAAGGAGACGACAGACCTGGGACCAGGCTGTAGAAGGAGACGACAGACCTGGGACCAGGCTGTAGAAGGAGACGACAGACCTGGGACCAGGCTGTAGAAGGAGACGACAGACCTGGGACCAGGCTGTAGAAGGAGACGACAGACCTGGGACCAGGCTGTAGAAGGAGACGACAGACCTGGGACCAGGCTGTAGAAGGAGACGACAGACCTGGGACCAGGCTGTAGAAGGAGACGACAGACCTGGGACCAGGCTGTAGAAGGAGACGACAGACCTGGGACCAGGCTGTAGAAGGAGACGACAGACCTGGGACCAGGCTGTAGAAGGAGACGACAGACCTGGGACCAGGCTGTAGAAGGAGACGACAGATCTGGGACCAGGCTGTAGAAGGAGACGACAGACCTGGGACCAGGTTGTAGAAGGAGACAACAGATCTGGGACCAGGCTATTGGAGACGACAGACCTGGGACCAGGTTATAGAAGGAGACAACAGATCTGGGACCAGGCTATTGGAGACAACAGATCTGGGACCAGTCTAGGTTCTAGCTGCAGAATCATTTAATAAACTACAGGATAATATTATAGTGTTTTTTTTAATAGGAGATTGATCACTATGGACCAATGGAATGATCTCACTCACTCACTCACTCACTCACTCACTCACTCACTCACTCACTCACTCACTCACTCACTCACTCACTCACTCACTCACTCACTCACTCACTCACTCACTCCGTCTATTCCCAACTCCACTCTCTCCTGCAGCGCACAGGGCTCTCTAACTTGACCATTTTTATAGCTATTTCCTGTACAGACTCCAACACAGGAATGCCAGGAATACATCAGTGTTGTCCCAGGGCCAGTAGATGGTAGAGGGAGGAAATGAAGCCAAAAACAATTAATACGTAGCTAGGAGCTGAACCTGCCTGGTGACTGAGGCCCTTGTCAAAACAACCCCTATCCCCCATAGGCCCTTGTCAAAACTACCCCTATCCCCCATAGGCCCTTGTCAAAATGACCTCTATCCCCCATAGGCCCTTGTCAAAACGACCCCTATCCCCTATAGGCCCTTGTCAAAACGACCCCTATCCCCTATAGGCCCTTTTCAAAACGACCCTTATCCCCTATAGGCCCTTGTCAAAACGGCCCTATCCCCTATAGGCCCTTGTCAAAACGACCCCTATCCCCTATAGGCCCTTGTCAAAACGACCCCTATCCCCTATAGGCCCTTTTCAAAACGACCCTTATCCCCTATAGCCCTTGTCAAAACGACCCTTATCCCCTATAGCCCTTGTCAAAACGACCCTTATCCCCTATAGCCCTTGTCAAAACGACCCTTATCCCCTATAGCCCTTGTCAAAACGACCCTTATCCCCTATAGCCCTTGTCAAAACGACCCTTATCCCCTATAGCCCTTGTCAAAACGACTCCTATCCCATATAGGCCCTTGTCAAAACGACCCTTATCTCCTATAGCCCTTGTCAAAATGACCCCTATCCCCTATAGGCCCTTGTCAAAACGACCCCTATCCAAAATGACCCCTATAGGCCCTTGTCAAAACATCCCCTGGTAGTGGGGTACTTGACTTGTGGAGATCTGTAGTCAGTGTGAATCCTACGGGGAAGGTTCCACCAAACTAATATTTTTATTTTTTATTTATTTAACTAGTTAGTTAAATCAGATAAGAACAAATTCTTATTTACAATGACGGCCTACCTGTTGTCTGCCTTCAGGGGCAGAACAGTAGATTTTACCTCGTCAGCTCTGGGATTTGATCTAGCCACCTTTCGGTTACTAACCACTATACTACCTGCCACCCCTAATATAAGAGGTCAAGAGGTAGGGGTTGTTTCTGGCCTGGATGTGTAAGGACCACTGGAGATAGTGGTAGTGGGGTTGTTTCTGGCCTGGATGTGTAAGGACCACTGGAGATAGTGGTAGTGGGGTTGTTTCTGGCCTGGATGTGTAAGGACCGCTGGAGATAGTGGTAGTGGGGTTGTTTCTGGCCTGGATGTGTAAGGACCGCTGGAGATAGTGGTAGTGGGGTTGTTTCTGGCCTGGATGTGTAAGGACCGCTGGAGATAGTGGTAGTGGGGTTGTTTCTGACCTGGATGTGTAAGGACCGCTGGAGATAGTGGGGTTGTTTCTGGTCTGGATGTGTAAAGACCACTGGAGATAGTGGTAGTGGGGTTGTTTCTGGCCTGGATGTGTAAGGACCGCTGGAGATAGTGGTAGTGGGGTTGTTTCTGGCCTGGATGTGTAAGGACCGCTGGAGATAGTGGTAGTGGGGTTGTTTCTGACCTGGATGTGTAAGGACCACTGGAGATAGTGGGGTTGTTTCTGGTCTGGATGTGTAAAGACCACTGGAGATAGTGGTAGTGGGGTTGTTTCTGGCCTGGATGTGTAAGGACCACTGGAGATAGTGGTAGTGGGGTTGTTTCTGGCCTGGATGTGTAAGGACCACTGGAGATAGTGGTAGTGGGGTTGTTTCTGGCCTGGATGTGTAAAGACCACTGGAGATAGTGGTAGTGGGGTTGTTTCTGGCCTGGATGTGTAAGGACCACTGGAGATAGTGGTAGTGGGGTTGTTTCTGGCCTTGATGTGTAAGGACCACTGGAGATAGTGGTAGTGGGGTTGTTTCTGGCCTGGATGTGTAAGGACCACTGGAGATAGTGGTAGTGGGGTTGTTTCTGGCCTGGATGTTTAAGGACCACTGGAGATAGTGGTAGTGGGGTTGTTTCTGGCCTGGATGTGTAAGGACCACTGGAGATAGTGGTAGTGGGGTTGTTTCTGGCCTGGATGTGTAAGGACCACTGGAGATAGTGGTAGTGGGGTTGTTTCTGGCCTGGATGTGTAAGGACCACTGGAGATAGTGGTAGTGGGGTTGTTTCTGGCCTGGATGTGTAAGGACCACTGGAGATAGTGGTAGTGGGGTTGTTTCTGGCCTGGATGTGTAAGGACCACTGGAGATAGTGGTAGTGGTCATCTGACCGTACAGGAAGCATCCGTGGCTATTTTCATCAGCCACCAGTCTATTTCCAACCAGGACTATGACACTGACGTTACTGTACAGTTGTAGCCATATGGCCCTATATCACAGCAGTGGAGGCTAGGTACACCTACTGAGTCGTGATCTTATTCTAGTCAGTTCCGTGTAATCTCTCTCCCAACACTCGTAAGATTAGCAGGCGCTGAGGTCAGCGTTGACATGAAGATTTGATTCTGGGTTACAAGATGAGTTACTTGACATTGTACTGAATAATTGTTAATGTCAATGTTTTCTGGTTGTCTTAATTGTGTGATCATTTTGTCATCTATGTATTGGTGAATAGACTTGTTTTATCTAGGTAACATTTTACATGAAGATGGACTTTATAAATTATTAGGGGGTTTATTAGGGGGTTTATTGGGGAGTTTATTAGGGGGTTTATTAGGGTTTATTAGGATGTTTATTAGGGGGTTTATTAGGGGGTTTGTTGGGGGTTTGTTGGGGTTTATTAGGGGTTATTAAGGTTTATTAGGGGTTATTAGGGTTTATTAGGGGGTTATTAGGGTTTATTAGGGGTTTATTAGGGGTTTATTAGTCGTAAATATATATAATCGATATACCAGTCTTGTCAAAAACCAGGTTTTGCAACGAAGCACTACTTTTCTCTGGGACTTTGGTAATGGGGCCAGATTATGAAATCACATTTTCAGTACATTCAAGAGGGCTTCAGCTGGATCGATACATTCAAGAGGGCTTCAGCTGGATCGATACATTCAAGAGGGCTTCAGCTGGATCGATACATTCAAGAGGGCTTCAGCTGGATCGATACATTCAAGAGGGCTTCAGCTGGATCGATACATTCAAGAGGGCTTCAGCTGGATCGATACATTCAAGAGGGCTTCAGCTGGATCGATACAAGTCAATAGCGCTGCTTCTAAAACACCCCATTGACACCTGCTCGTCCAACATCTCATTCTAAAATTATGGGCATTAATATGGAGATGTTCCCCACTTTGTTGCTATAACAGCCTCAAATTTTCTGGGAAGACTTTCCACTAGATGATGGAACATTTCTGCGGGGACTTGCTTCCATTCAGCCACAAGAGCATTAGTGGGGTCAGGCACTGATGTTGGGCGATTAGGCCTGATTTCTGCATGGACCTCACTTTGTGCATGGGGAAATCGTCATGCTGAAACAGGAAAGGGCCTTCCCCAAACTGTTGCCACAAAGTTTGAAGCACAGAATCGTCTCGAATGTTATTGTATGCTGTAGCTAGAAGATTTCCCTTCACTGGAGCTAAAGGGCCCGAACCATGAAAAACAGCCCCAGACCATTAGTCCTTCTCACTGTTGGAACTAGGCATTAGGGCAGGTAGCGCTCTCCTGGCATCAGACAAACTCAGATTTGTCTGTCGGACTGCCAGATGGTGGAGAGTGATTCATCACTCCAGGGAACGCGTTTCCACTGCTCCAGAGTCCAATGGCGGCGAGCTTTACACCACTCCAGCCGACGCTTGGCATCGCGCATGGTGATCTTAAGCTTGTGTGCGGCTGCCCGGCCATGGAAACCCATTTCATGAAGCTCCTGACAGTTATTGTGCTGACGTTGCTTCCAGAGGCAGTTTGGAACTCGGTAGTGAGTGTTGCAACCGAGGACAGACAATTTTTACGCGCTACGTGCTTCAGCACACAGCTTGTGTGATCTACCACTTCGCAGCTGAGCTGTTGTTGCTCCTAGACATTTCCACTTCACAATAACAGCACTTACAGTTGACCAGGGCAGCTCTAGCGAGGTAGAAATTTGACAAACTGACTTGTTGGAAAGGTGACGGTGTCATAGGATGGCAACTGAAGAGTCACTGAGCTCTTCAGTATGGGCCGGGCTGTTTGTCTATGGAGATTGCATGGCGGTGTGCTCAATGTCAGCAACGGGTGTGGATGTTTATAGCCGAATCCACTAATTTGAAGAGGGGTCCATATACTTTTGTATATATAGTATATACCATTCACTTATGAACCTGCCTTGAATCCTGAAGCCTGTAGAAGTTTCAGACATGGAGACGTACGACCAGGTCAACGTCTGACTGAGTTAGAGGATCGATCCTCAGTCTGCTTGCTCTAAACACTTTGTTAAATAGGTACTGCTGAATTATGAGAGGAAAGTTACTGGCGTGACGGTGGTGTTTTGTCTGACTCAGGGCCCTGGCAGCATGCTGGTAACATGAAGTAGTTTGTTGTCGTCCAGATCTGGGCTGTTCTGTTGTTGTACTACTATTCTATACCCGTTGTTTCTTCTAAAAGACTGGACACAGAAGAGAGTGCATCATTTTTTTACCAGAGTGGATGTAGTTAGTCACATCACTTTTTACCAGAGTGGATGTAGTTAGTCACATCACTTTTTACCAGAGTGGATGGAGTTAGTCACATCACTTTTTACCAGAGTGGATGTAGTTAGTCACCTTACTTTTTACCAGAGTGGATGGAGTTAGTCACATCACTTTTTACCAGAGTGGATGGAGTTAGTCACATCACTTTTTACCAGAGTGGATGGAGTTAGTCACATCACTTTTTACCAGAGTGGATGGAGTTAGTCACCTTACTTTTTACCAGAGTGGATGGAGTTAGTCACCTTACTTTTTACCAGAGTGGATGGAGTTAGTCACATCACTTTTTACCAGAGTGGATGGAGTTAGTCACATCACTTTTTACCAGAGTGGATGGAGTTAGTCACATGTGGTAGAGTGTGTGTCCTATAAGGATCTTGGTCAGGTCTGGGACAGGTATGTGGTAGAGTGTGTGTCCTATAAGGATCTTGGTCAGGTCTGGGACAGGTATGTGGTAGGGTGTGTGTCCTATAAGGATCTTGGTCAGGTCTGGGACAGGTATGTGGTAGAGTGTGTGTCCTATAAGGATCTTGGTCAGGTCTGGGACAGGTATGTGGTAGAGTGTGTGTCCTATAAGGATCTTGGTCAGGTCTGGGACAGGTATGTGGTAGAGTGTGTGTCCTATAAGGATCTTGGTCAGGTCTGGGACAGGTATGTGGTAGAGTGTGTGTCCTATAAGGATCTTGGTCAGGTCTGGGACAGGTATGTGGTAGAGTGTGTGTCCTATAAGGAACTTGGTCAGGTCTGGCACAGGTATGTGGTAGAGTGTGTGTCCTATAAGGATCTTGGTCAGGTCTGGGACAGGTATGTGGTAGAGTGTGTGTCCTATAAGGATCTTGGTCAGGTCTGGGACAGGTATGTGGTAGAGTGTGTGTCCTATAAGGATCTTGGACAGACCTGTGACAGACCTGGGACAGACCTGACCAAAGCACCCCCACAACACGACACACACAGGTACGTCCACAGCCGTGTCTTATTACAGTAGTGGAACAGGTACATCCACAGCCGTGTCTTATTACAGTAGTGGAACAGGTACATCCACAGCCGTGTCTTATTACAGTAGTGGAACAGGCACATCCACAGCCGTGTCTTATTACAGTAGTGGAACAGGCACATCCACAGCCGTGTCTTATTACAGTAGTGGAACAGGCACATCCACAGCCGTTTCTTATTACAGTAGTGGAACAGGTACATCCACAGCCGTGTCTTATTACAGTAGTGGAACAGGCACATCCACAGCCGTTTCTTATTACAGTAGTGGAACAGGCACATCCACAGCCGTGTCTTATTACAGTAGTGGAACAGGTACATCCACAGCCGTTTCTTATTACAGTAGTGGAACAGGCACATCCACAGCCGTTTCTTATTACAGTAGTGGAACAGGCACATCCACAGCCGTGTCTTATTACAGTAGTGGAACAGGTACATCCACAGCCGTTTCTTATTACAGTAGTGGAACAGGCACATCCACAGCCGTATCTTATTACAGTAGTGGAACAGGCACATCCACAGCCGTGTCTTATTACAGTAGTGGAACAGGCACATCCACAGCCGTGTCTTATTACAGTAGTGGAACAGGCACATCCACAGCCGTTTCTTATTACAGTAGTGGAACAGGCACATCCACAGCCGTGTCTTATTACAGTAGTGGAACAGGTACATCCACAGCCGTTTCTTATTACAGTAGTGGAACAGGCACATCCACAGCCGTGTCTTATTACAGTAGTGGAACAGGCACATCCACAGCCGTGTCTTATTACAGTAGTGGAACAGGCACATCCACAGCCGTTTCTTATTACAGTAGTGGAACAGGCACATCCACAGCCATTTCTTATTACAGTAGTGGAACAGGTACATCCACAGCCGTTTCTTATTACAGTAGTGGAACAGGCACATCCACAGCCGTGTCTTATTACAGTAGTGGAACAGGTACATCCACAGCCGTGTCTTATTACAGTAGTGGAACAGGCACATCCACAGCCGTTTCTTATTACAGTAGTGGAACAGGTACATCCACAGCCGTTTCTTATTACAGTAGTGGAACAGGTACATCCACAGCCGTTTCTTATTACAGTAGTGGAACAGGCACATCCACAGCCGTGTCTTATTACAGTAGTGGAACAGGTACATCCACAGCCGTGTCTTATTACAGTAGGGGAACAGGTACATCCACAGCCGTGTCTTATTACAGTAGTGGAACAGGTACATCCACAGCCGTGTCTTATTACAGTAGTGGAACAGGTACATCCACAGCCGTGTTTTATTACAGTAGTGGAACAGGTACATCCACAGCCGTGTCTTATTACAGTAGTGGAACAGGTACATCCACAGCCGTGTCTTATTACAGTAGTGGAACAGGTACATCCACAGCCGTGTCTTATTACAGTAGTGGAACAGGCACATCCACAGCCGTTTCTTATTACAGTAGTGGAACAGGCTTGTCCGTAGCTGTTTAGTAACTCTCACCAAGCCGCTTTTCTGCTCTGCTGCCATGGTGATGATGGAATCCTGTCAGAAAAACAAGCAGGGGGTGGTGCTCCTCCCTGTCTGTTGCGATAACAAAACTTTCAAAGAAGAAAATGCCTATGACTATAGACTAAAAATAATCAGTTAGGGCCCATCCCAAATGGCACCCTATTCCCCATACCGTCAAAATGAAAGCAAAATCTTTGACGAAGGCTGTGAGCTTGACAAGCAAGTGATACTGACAATGGCAGTGTGTAGGATTTTATTATATAGGGACAAGTCCCAAAATGCACCCTGTCACCTATATGTCCCCTTATCGGCTCTGGTCAAAAGTAGTGCGCTACAAAGGGCTGTGTCCTCACGGTTAAGTCCCCTCCTCAAAACTAATATTTGTATTCCTGTAAAAAAGCAAACGTCCTTTTGTCCTTCGTGATTCTGACATGGCTGACTGGACGGAGAGGGATGGTAGATCGTCTATAGTCAGCTCTCTCTGTGTGTGGTCAGGGCCCACCATGTCTCTTTCTCTCTTGTCCCAAAAGGCACCCTATTCCCTAGTACACTACCTAGTGCACCACTACTACCCTAAGTAGTGCACTATATAGGGAATAGGGTGCCATTTGGGCCCTGATGTAATGGGTTGCACTCTATAGGGAATAGGGTGTATTAGGGACACATCCCTGGTCTACTGGTCACTGATATTACAGTGTGCATCTGTATGTTAATCTAACTGTGATGTTCTCTTTCTGACCAGGAACACACACTCTGGGCATCACTGAACTCATCTAGAGGACCACATCTCATCTCCTCCCCCATCTTAATTCTACTGACCTCCTCCCTGCCTAACTCCCTCCTCCATCCCAGTTTAAGACTCCCCCCTCCTTAACTCTACTGACCCCCCCCCCCACCTCCATCCCAGTTAAAGACTCCCCCTCATTAACTCTACCTGTGAGAAGAAAGCTGGTGGGCGGGCCCACTGTATGATTCCATTGCCCACTTCTTAACACCTGTGAAACACTGACCAATCACCATGCAGACATCATCTCTCCGCCGCCAGGTGAAGAACATGGTCAACCAATACTCAGAGGCAGAGGTCAAGGTTTGTTGTTGTGCTTGTTGTTGTTGTTATTTAACATTTGTATTGTTACCTAAAGTTGAATTTGGAAGTTTACATACACCTTAGCCAAATAGATTTAAACTCAGTTTTTCACAATTCCTGACATTTAATCCTAGTAAAAATTCCCTGTCTTAGGTCAGTTAGGATCACCACTTTATTTTAAGAATGTGAAATGTCAGAATAATAGTAGTGATTTATTTCAAGTTTTATTTCTTTCATCACATTCCCAGTGGGTCAGAAGTTTACATACACTCAATTAGTATTTGGTAGCATTGCCTTTAATTTGTTTAACGTGGGTCAAACGTTTCGGGTAGCCTTCCACAAGCTTCCCACAATAAGATGGGTGAATTTTGGCCCATTCCTCCTGACAGACCTGGTGTAACTGAGTCAGGTTTGTAGGCCTCCTTGCTGGCACACACTTTTTCAGTTCTGCCCACAAATTAGGTATGAGGTCAGTGCTTCGTGATGGCCACTCCAATACCTTGACTTTGTTGTCCTTAAGCCATTTTGCCACAACTTTGGAAGTATGCTTGGGGTCATTGTCCATTTGGAAAACCCATTTGCGATCAAGCTTAAACTTCCTGATTGATGTCTTAAGATGTTGCTTCTATATATCCACATCATTTTCCTACCTCATGATGCCATCTAGTTTGTGAAGTGCACCAGTCCCTCCTGCAGCAAAGCACCCCACAACACGATGCTGCCACCCCCATGCTTCACGGTTGGGATGGTAGTCTTCGGCTTGCAAGCCTCCCCCTTTTCCCTCCAAACATAAGATGGTCATTCTCCCAAACAGTTATATTTTTGTTTAATCAGACCAGAGAACATTTCTCCAAAAAGTACGATTTTTGTCCCCATGTGCTGTTGCAAACCGTAGTCTGTTTTTTTAAAACAGTGGCTTCTTCCTTGCTGAGCGACCTTTCAGGTTATGTCGATATAGGACTGGTTTTACTGTGGATATTGATACTTTTGTACCTGTTTCCTCCAGCATCTTCACAAGGTCCTTTGCTGTTGTTCTTTTCGCACCAAAGTATGTTCATCTCTAGGAGACAGAACGCGTCTCCTTCCTGAGCGGTATGACGGCTGCGTGGTCCCATGGTGTTTATATTTGCGTACTATTGTTTGTACAGATGAACATGGTACCTTCAGGCATTTGGAAATGTTTCCCAAGGATGAACCAGACTTGTGGAGGTCTACAATCTTTTTTCTGAGGTATTGGTAGATTTATTTTGATTTATCCATGATTTCAAGCAAAGAGGCACTGATTTTGAAGGTAGGCCTTGAAATACATCCACAGGTACACCTCCAATTGACTCAAATTATGTCAATTAGCCTATCAGAAGCTTCTAAAGCCATGACATCATTTTCTGGAATTTTCCAAGCTGTTTAAAGGCACAGTCCACTTCGTGTATGTAAACTTCTGACCCACCTGAATTGTGATACAGCGAATTATAAGTGAAATAATCTGTCTGTAAACAATTGTTGGAAAAAATGACTTGTGTCATGGACAAAGTAGATGTCCAAAAACGACTTGCCAAAACTATAGTTAGTTAACAAGAAATATGTGGAGTGGCTGAACAATGAGTTTTAACGACTCCAACATAAGTGTCTGTAAACCTTCGACTCCAACATAAGTGTCTGTAAACCTTCGACTCCAACATAAGTGTCTGTAAACCTTCGACTCCAACATAAGTGTCTGTAAACCTTCGACTCCAACATAAGTGTCTGTAAACCTTCGACTCCAACATAAGTGTATGTAAACCTTCGACTCCAACATAAGTGTCTGTAAACCTTCGACTCCAACATAAGTGTATGTAAACCTTCGACTCCAACATAAGTGTATGTAAACCTTCGACTCCAACATACGTGTCTGTAAACCTTCGACTCCAACATAAGTGTATGTAAACCTTCGACTCCAACATAAGTGTATGTAAACCTTCGACTCCAACATAAGTGTATGTAAACCTTCGACTCCAACATAAGTGTCTGTAAACCTTCGACTCCAACATAAGTGTCTGTAAACCTTCGACTCCAACATAAGTGTAGGTAAACCTTCGACTCCAACATAAGTGTATGTAAACCTTCGACTCCAACATAAGTGTATGTAAACCTTCGACTCCAACATAAGTGTAGGTAAACCTTCGACTCCAACATAAGTGTCTGTAAACCTTCGACTCCAACATAAGTGTCTGTAAACCTTCGACTCCAACATAAGTGTCTGTAAACCTTCGACTCCAACATAAGTGTATGTAAACCTTCGACTCCAACATAAGTGTCTGTAAACCTTCGACTCCAACATAAGTGTCTGTAAACCTTCGACTCCAACATAAGTGTCTGTAAACCTTCGACTCCAACATAAGTGTCTGTAAACCTTCGACTCCAACATAAGTGTCTGTAAACCTTCGACTCCAACATAAGTGTCTGTAAACCTTCGACTCCAACATAAGTGTATGTAAACCTTCGACTCCAACATAAGTGTATGTAAACCTTCGACTTCAACTGTCAATATTGTAAAGCTTCTTTGGGTCTGAGAAAAGAGCCATCATCAATCATTCTTATATATTGTAGTTTATAATTTTTCTTGGGCTGGGATTCAAACCGATCGTGCTTTGTTGGTGATTTTAAAGGGAATGTTTCGGAGGCCTCATCCACGCTGAATGCTGCGTGTGTCGGCTCATTCGGAAATGACTTTTTAAATGGCGCATAGCTGACAAAATGAGATCGGATTGAATCCCGGCCCGAATTATATTTTTTCAAACTAAATATGTATTCATATTATTATTATTATTATATTAAGGTCCGCGAGGCGACCTCCAACGACCCGTGGGGCCCCCCCTCCTCTCTGATGTCAGAGATCGCTGACCTGACCTTCAACGTGGTGGCGTTCACTGAGGTCATGGGTATGATCTGGAAACGCCTCAACGACAGCGGGAAGAACTGGAGACACGTCTACAAGGTCAACATTCACCTGGAAACTGTTTGTTTTCTCTGTGATATTTACTAACAAACAACATTCACCTGGAAACTGTTTGTTTTCTCTGTGATATTTACTAACATACAACATTCACCTGGAAACTGTTTGTTTTCTCTGTGATATTTACTAACAAACAACATTCACCTGGAAACTGTTTGTTTTCTCTGTGATATTTACTAGCAAACAACATTCACCTGGAAACTGTTTGTTTTCTCTGTGATATTTACTAACAAACAACATTCACCTGGAAACTGTTTGTTTTCTCTATGATATTTACTAACAAACAACATTCAGCTGGAAACTGTTTGTTTTCTCTATGATATTTACTAACAAACAACATTCACCTGGAAACTGTTTGTTTTCTCTATGATATTTACTAACAAACAACATTCACCTGGAAACTGTTTGTTTTCTCTAACAAACAACATTCACCTGTGTTTGTTTTCTCTGTATTTTACTAACATACAATTGTTAGTTTTCCTTTCATTCTTTAAATATGCTGTTCCTATGCATTTTTATCATCATATTCTGTTTTTATTGTTTAACCCTTTGCCTTGTCTTTCTATCTACTGTTAGATGTGTGTGCGGTGTCTGTTTTGAAATGTGCTGTGTGTAAGTGAAGTGGATTGTTATTTTATTGCTAGGCCCTGACTCTACTCGACTACCTGATCAAAACGGGCTCGGAACGTGTGGCGCAGCAGTGCAGGGAGAACGTCTACACCATACAGGTTAGGTTGACGGTTCGAATCCCGAGTCTGTCGGGATAAATGTCTGGGAGTGCACTGAGCTGGCTTCTGAATGGTTTCTTTCTCAGGGGGTTGAAACCAAAAAAAACTATCTGCAGAAAAAGTATAATAAAGTATACTTCCTCCTCCTCTTCCTCCTCCTCCTCTGTAGACCCTACGGGACTTCCAGTTCACAGACAGGGATGGCAGGGACCAGGGGGTGAATGTTAGGGAGAAGGCCAAGCAGCTGGTGGCCCTGATGAGGGATGAGGAGAGGCTGAAACAGGTATGACATGGTACCTGTATTCTGTTGGTTTGGTTTTGTTCAGTATGTGTGTCTGCTTCTGTTTTCCCAGATACATTATGCCTGGTCCTGGACATCAGATACATTATGTCTGGTCCTGGACATCAGATACATTATGTCTGGTCCTGGACATCAGATACATTATGCCTGGTCCTGGACACCAGATACATTATGTCTGGTCCTGGACACCAGATACATTATGTCTGGTCCTGGACACCAGATACATTATGCCTGGTCCTGGACATCAGATACATTATGCCTGGTCCTGGACATCAGATACATTATGTCTGGTCCTGGACATCAGATACACTATGTCTGGTCCTGGACACCAGATACATTATGCCTGGTCCTGGACATCAGATACATTATGCCTGGTCCTGGACATTAGATACATTATGTCTGGTCCTGGACATCAGATACACTATGTCTGGTCCTGGACACCAGATACATTATGCCTGGTCCTGGACATCAGATACATTATGCCTGGTCCTGGACATCAGATACATTATGCCTGGTCCTGGACATTAGATACACTATGTCTGGTCCTGGACACCAGATACATTATGCCTGGTCCTGGACATCAGATACATTATGTCTGGTCCTGGACATTAGATACATTATGCCTGGTCCTGGACATCAGATGCATTATGTCTGGTCCTGGACATCAGATACATTATGCCTGGTCCTGGACATCAGATACATTATGTCTGGTCCTGGACATCAGATACATTATGCCTGGTCCTGGACATCAGATGCATTATGTCTGGTCCTGGACACCAGATGCATTATGTCTGGTCCTGGACACCAGATGCATTATGTCTGGTCCTGGACACCAGATACACTATGTCTGGTCCTGGACATCAGATACATTATGTCTGGTCCTGGACATCAGATACATTATGTCTGGTCCTGGACATCAGATACATTATGCCTGGTCCTGGACACCAGATACATTATGTCTGGTCCTGGACATCAGATACATTATGCCTGGTCCTGGACATCAGATACATTATGTCTGGTACTGGACTTCTGTTTGACATCAGATACATTATGCCTGGTCCTGGACATCAGATACATTATGCCTGGTCCTGGACTTCTGTTTGACATCAGATACATTATGCCTGGTCCTGGACATCAGATACATTATGCCTGGTCCTGGACATCAGATACATTATGTCTGGTCCTGGACATCAGATACATTATGTCTGGTCCTGGACATCAGATACATTATGTCTGGTCCTGGACATCAGATACATTATGTCTGGTCCTGGACACCAGATACATTATGTCTGGTCCTGGACACCAGATACATTATGTCTGGTCCTGGACATCAGATACATTATGTCTGGTCCTGGACATCAGATACATTATGCCTGGTCCTGGACATCAGATACATTATGTCTGGTCCTGGACATCAGATACATTATGTCTGGTCCTGGACTTCTGTTTGACATCAGATACATTATGCCTGGTCCTGGACATCAGATGCATTATGTCTGGTCCTGGACATCAGATACATTATGCCTGGTCCTGGACATCAGATACATTATGTCTGGTCCTGGACATCAGATACATTATGTCTGGTCCTGGACACCAGATACACTATGCCTGGTCCTGGACATCAGATACATTATGTCTGGTCCTGGACATCAGATACATTATGTCTGGTCCTGGACACCAGATACACTATGCCTGGTCCTGGACATCAGATACATTATGCCTGGTCCTGGACATCAGATACATTATGCCTGGTCCTGGACACCAGATACATTATGCCTGGTCCTGGACACCAGATACATTATGCCTGGTCCTGGACATCAGATACATTATGTCTGGTCCTGGACACCAGATACATTATGTCTGGTCCTGGACACCAGATACATTATGTCTGGTCCTGGACACCAGATACATTATGTCTGGTCCTGGACACCAGATACATTATGCCTGGTCCTGGACATCAGATACATTATGCCTGGTCCTGGACATCAGATACATTATGTCTGGTCCTGGACACCAGATACATTATGCCTGGTCCTGGACACCAGATACATTATGCCTGGTCCTGGACACCAGATACATTATGCCTGGTCCTGGACTAATGTTTGACATCAGATACATTATGCCTGGTCCTGGACATCAGATACATTATGTCTGGTCCTGGACTTCTGTTTGACATCAGATACATTATGCCTGGTCCTGGACATCAGATGCATTATGTCTGGTCCTGGACATCAGATACACTATGTCTGGTCCTGGACATCAGATACATTATGCCTGGTCCTGGACACCAGATACATTATGCCTGGTCCTGGACATCAGATACATTATGCCTGGTCCTGGACTTCTGTTTGACATCAGATACATTATGCCTGGTCCTGGACATCAGATACATTATGCCTGGTCCTGGACTTCTGTTTGACATCAGATACATTATGCCTGGTCCTGGACATCAGATACATTATGCCTGGTCCTGGACTTCTGTTTGACATCAGATACATTATGCCTGGTCCTGGACATCAGATACATTATGCCAGGTCCTGGACATCAGATACATTATGTCTGGTCCTGGACATCAGATACATTATGTCTGGTCCTGGACATCAGATACATTATGTCTGGTCCTGGACATCAGATACATTATGTCTGGTCCTGGACATCAGATACATTATGCCTGGTCCTGGACATCAGATACATTATGTCTGGTCCTGGACATCAGATACATTATGCCTGGTCCTGGACATCAGATACATTATGTCTGGTCCTGGACATCAGATACATTATGTCTGGTCCTGGACACCAGATACATTATGTCTGGTCCTGGACACCAGATACATTATGTCTGGTCCTGGACATCAGATACACTATGTCTGGTCCTGGACATCAGATACATTATGTCTGGTCCTGGACATCAGATACATTATGTCTGGTCCTGGACATCAGATACATTATGCCTGGTCCTGGACATCAGATACATTATGTCTGGTCCTGGACATCAGATACACTATGTCTGGTCCTGGACATCAGATACATTATGCCTGGTCCTGGACACCAGATACACTATGCCTGGTCCTGGACACCAGATACATTATGTCTGGTCCTGGTCCTGGACATCAGATACATTATGTCTGGTCCTGGTCCTGGACATCAGATACATTATGTCTGGTCCTGGACACCAGATACATTATGTCTGGTCCTGGACATCAGATACACTATGTCTGGTCCTGGACATCAGATACACTATGTCTGGTCCTGGACATCAGATACACTATGCCTGGTCCTGGACACCAGATACACTATGCCTGGTCCTGGACATCAGATACATTATGTCTGGTCCTGGTCCTGGACATCAGATACATTATGTCTGGTCCTGGTCCTGGACATCAGATACATTATGTCTGGTCCTGGTCCTGGACATCAGATACATTATGTCTGGTCCTGGTCCTGGACATCAGATACATTATGTCTGGTCCTGGTCCTGGACATCAGATACATTATGTCTGGTCCTGGTCCTGGACATCAGATACATTATGTCTGGTCCTGGTCCTGGACATCAGATACATTATGCCTGGTCCTGGACATCAGATACATTATGTCTGGTCCTGGACACCAGATACATTATGCCTGGTCCTGGTCCTGGACATCAGATACATTATGTCTGGTCCTGGACATCAGACACATTATGTCTGGTCCTGGACATCAGATACATTATGTCTGGTCCTGGACACCAGATACACTATGCCTGGTCCTGGACACCAGATACACTATGCCTGGTCCTGGACACCAGATACACTATGCCTGGTCCTGGACACCAGATACACTATGCCTGGTCCTGGACACCAGATACACTATGCCTGGTCCTGGACATCAGATACATTATGTCTGGTCCTGGACATCAGATACATTATGTCTGGTCCTGGACATCAGATACATTATGTCTGGTCCTGGACACCAGATACATTATGTCTGGTCCTGGACTTCTGTTAGACATCAGATACATTATGTCTGGTCCTGGACACCAGATGCATTATGTCTGGTCCTGGACACCAGATGCATTATGTCTGGTCCTGGACACCAGATGCATTATGTCTGGTCCTGGACATCAGATACATTATGCCTGGTCCTGGACACCAGATACATTATGTCTGGTCCTGGACATCAGATACATTATGTCTGGTCCTGGACATCAGATACATTATGTCTGGTCCTGGACATCAGATACATTATGTCTGGTCCTGGACACCAGATACATTATGTCTGGTCCTGGACTTCTGTTAGACATCAGATACATTATGTCTGGTCCTGGACACCAGATGCATTATGTCTGGTCCTGGACACCAGATGCATTATGTCTGGTCCTGGACACCAGATGCATTATGTCTGGTCCTGGACATCAGATACATTATGTCTGGTCCTGGACATCAGATACATTATGTCTGGTCCTGGACATCAGATACATTATGTCTGGTCCTGGACACCAGATACATTATGTCTGGTCCTGGACTTCTGTTAGACATCAGATACATTATGTCTGGTCCTGGACACCAGATGCATTATGTCTGGTCCTGGACACCAGATGCATTATGTCTGGTCCTGGACACCAGATGCATTATGTCTGGTCCTGGACATCAGATACATTATGCCTGGTCCTGGACACCAGATACATTATGTCTGGTCCTGGACATCAGATACATTATGTCTGGTCCTGGACATCAGATACATTATGTCTGGTCCTGGACTTCTGTTTGACATCAGATACATTATGCCTGGTCCTGGACACCAGATGCATTATGTCTGGTCCTGGACATCAGATACATTATGCCTGGTCCTGGACACCAGATACATTATGTCTGGTCCTGGACATCAGATACATTATGTCTGGTCCTGGACATCAGATACATTATGTCTGGTCCTGGACTTCTGTTTGACATCAGATACATTATGCCTGGTCCTGGACATCAGATACATTATGTCTGGTCCTGGACATCAGATACATTATGTCCTGTCCTGGACATCAGATCCATTATGTCTGGTCCTGGACACCAGATACATTATGTCTGGTCCTGGACACCAGATACATTATGTCTGGTCCTGGACATCAGATGCATTATGTCTGGTCCTGGACACCAGATACATTATGCCTGGTCCTGGACATCAGATACATTATGTCTGGTCCTGGACATCAGATACATTATGTCTGGTCCTGGACTTCTGTTAGACACCAGATACATTATGCCTGGTCCTGGACATCAGATACATTATGCCTGGTCCTGGACATCAGATACATTATGTCTGGTCCTGGACACCAGATGCATTATGTCTGGTCCTGGACACCAGATACATTATGTCTGGTCCTGGACTTCTGTTAGACACCAGATACATTATGCCTGGTCCTGGACATCAGATACATTATGCCTGGTCCTGGACATCAGATACATTATGTCTGGTCCTGGACACCAGATGCATTATGTCTGGTCCTGGACACCAGCTGCATTATGTCTGGTCCTGGACATCAGATGCATTATGTCTGGTCCTGGACACCAGATCCATTATGTCTGGTCCTGGACACCAGATACATTATGTCTGGTCCTGGACATCAGATACATTATGTCTGGTCCTGGACACCAGATACATTATGTCTGGTCCTGGACACCAGATACATTATGTCTGGTCCTGGACATCAGATACATTATGTCTGGTCCTGGACACCAGATACATTATGTCTGGTCCTGGACTTCTGTTAGACATCAGATACATTATGTCTGGTCCTGGACACCAGATGCATTATGTCTGGTCCTGGACACCAGATGCATTATGTCTGGTCCTGGACACCAGATGCATTATGTCTGGTCCTGGACATCAGATACATTATGTCTGGTCCTGGACATCAGATACATTATGTCTGGTCCTGGACATCAGATACATTATGTCTGGTCCTGGACACCAGATACATTATGTCTGGTCCTGGACTTCTGTTAGACATCAGATACATTATGTCTGGTCCTGGACACCAGATGCATTATGTCTGGTCCTGGACACCAGATGCATTATGTCTGGTCCTGGACACCAGATGCATTATGTCTGGTCCTGGACATCAGATACATTATGCCTGGTCCTGGACACCAGATACATTATGTCTGGTCCTGGACATCAGATACATTATGTCTGGTCCTGGACATCAGATACATTATGTCTGGTCCTGGACTTCTGTTTGACATCAGATACATTATGCCTGGTCCTGGACACCAGATGCATTATGTCTGGTCCTGGACATCAGATACATTATGCCTGGTCCTGGACACCAGATACATTATGTCTGGTCCTGGACATCAGATACATTATGTCTGGTCCTGGACATCAGATACATTATGTCTGGTCCTGGACTTCTGTTTGACATCAGATACATTATGCCTGGTCCTGGACATCAGATACATTATGTCTGGTCCTGGACATCAGATACATTATGTCCTGTCCTGGACATCAGATCCATTATGTCTGGTCCTGGACACCAGATACATTATGTCTGGTCCTGGACACCAGATACATTATGTCTGGTCCTGGACATCAGATGCATTATGTCTGGTCCTGGACACCAGATACATTATGCCTGGTCCTGGACATCAGATACATTATGTCTGGTCCTGGACATCAGATACATTATGTCTGGTCCTGGACTTCTGTTAGACACCAGATACATTATGCCTGGTCCTGGACATCAGATACATTATGCCTGGTCCTGGACATCAGATACATTATGTCTGGTCCTGGACACCAGATGCATTATGTCTGGTCCTGGACACCAGATACATTATGTCTGGTCCTGGACTTCTGTTAGACACCAGATACATTATGCCTGGTCCTGGACATCAGATACATTATGCCTGGTCCTGGACATCAGATACATTATGTCTGGTCCTGGACACCAGATGCATTATGTCTGGTCCTGGACACCAGCTGCATTATGTCTGGTCCTGGACATCAGATGCATTATGTCTGGTCCTGGACACCAGATCCATTATGTCTGGTCCTGGACACCAGATACATTATGTCTGGTCCTGGACATCAGATGCATTATGTCTGGTCCTGGACATCAGATGCATTATGTCTGGTCCTGGACATCAGATACATTATGCCTGGTCCTGGACACCAGATACATTATGTCTGGTCCTGGACACCAGATACATTATGTCTGGTCCTGGACATCAGATACATTATGTCTGGTCCTGGACACCAGATACATTATGTCTGGTCCTGGACATCAGATGCATTATGTCTGGTCCTGGTCCTGGACATCAGATACATTATGTCTGGTCCTGGACATCAGATGCATTATGTCTGGTCCTGGACACCAGATACATTATGCCTGGTCCTGGACATCAGATACATTATGCCTGGTCCTGGACACCAGATACATTATGTCTGGTCCTGGACACCAGATACATTATGTCTGGTCCTGGACATCAGATGCATTATGCCTGGTCCTGGACATCAGATACATTATGTCTGGTCCTGGACTTCTGTTTGACATCAGATACATTATGTCTGGTCCTGGACACCAGATACATTATCTCTGGTCCTGGACACCAGATACATTATGCCTGGTCCCGGACATCAGATACATTGATCTGGCTTTTTAGTCCCGGTCTAGGCGTAATCTGTGTCCAGGAAACCGTCCCGGTATTGTCCCCTCTGTGATGAATAAAATCCCTATCTACATTATGTAAATAACTAGCTATCTATTTGTCTAGGAGAGGACCCTGGCCCTGAAGACCAAGGAGAGGATGGCTGGAGCAGCTGCAGGGTCAGGGATGGGCTCTAGTTCTCTACCTCCACCCTACCCAGGCCGCCGTAGCAGCCAGCCCAGCATGACTGCTCTCTATGGGGAGGACTTCAGCCGGTCCAGGGAGGCCCATTCCTCTTTCAACTGTGAGTAGTACCATGCAGCTGGGAATATGCACACGCACGCACGCATGCACGCACGCACACACACACACACACACACACGCAAAACACACACACACACGCAAAACACACACACACACACACACACACACACGCAATCACGCTATTGGAAACGAAGGCTGTTCTGAGGTCAGGCCAGGTTGTGGCTCGATAAGTTTGAGTCGGGTCAGGGACAATTCGTTTCAGCTAACCCAAATCCCTTTCCTAGCCTTAACCTTAACCGAGTTCTCCTGAAGCTTTTCAGTTAACCCTAATCCCTTTCCTGACCTTAACCTAACCTTAACCTAACCTTAACCTAACCTTAACCTAACCTTAACCGAGTTCTCCTAAAGCGTTTCAGCTAACCCTAATCCCTTTCCTACCCTAACCTTAACCTAACCTTAACCGAGTTCTCCTAAAGCGTTTCAGCTAACCCTAATCCCTTTCCTAACCTTAACCTTAACCTAACCTTAACCTTAACCTAACCTTAACCTAGTTCTCCTAAAGCGTTTCAGCTAACCCTAATCCCTTTCCTAACCTTAACCTAACCTTAACCGAGTTCTCCTAAAGCGTTTCAGCTAACCCTAATCCCTTTCCTACCCTAACCTTAACCTAACCTTAACCGAGTTCTCCTAAAGCGTTTCAGCTAACCCTAATCCCTTTCCTAACCTTAACCTAACCTTAACCGAGTTCTCCTAAAGCGTTTCAGCTAACCCTAATCCCTTTCCTAACCTTCACCTAACCTTCACCTAACCTTAACCTAACCTTAACCGTGTTCTCCTAAAGCTTTTCAGCTAACCCTAATCCCTTTCCTAACCTTAACCTTAACCTAACCTTAACCGAGTTCTCCTAAAGCTTTTCAGCTAACCCTAATCCCTTTCCTAACCTTAACTGAGTTCTCCTGAAGCTTTTCAGCTAACCCTAATCCCTTTCCTAACCTTAACCTAACCTTAACCTAACCTTAACCGTGTTCTCCTAAAGCTTTTCAGCTAACCCTAATCCCTTTCCTAACCTTAACCTTAACCTAACCTTAACCGAGTTCTCCTAAAGCTTTTCAGCTAACCCTAATCCCTTTCCTAACCTTAACTGAGTTCTCCTGAAGCTTTTCAGCTAACCCTAATCCCTTTCCTAACCTTAACCTTAACCTAACCTTAACCGAGTTCTCCTAAAGCTTTACTACTCTACAGAGTTGCAATGTCGTTTTTCCTCACAAAAGGGGCGGCTCCTTGTAAATACTCTCTGGCATTCGACATAATTTTAAGGAAGTTTTAAAAAGTGAGACGTGCCATATCATTCCTTCCGCAGCCATGGAGGTGGTGTTGTAGCTTGGTTCCTAGATCTGACATCTATACAGTATATAGGCTATTCCTCAAAGTAGCTTATTTTGCATTGATAACCAAAATATTATCTCAGCAACTGTTCAAACAGTAAACCAAACAACAAGAATCCACCCTAAAAGGTATTTTGTTTAGAAGTAATAACTAGTGATTACAGGGTATGGTGAAATGGTACAACCAGCTGTAGCCAACTAACAAGGCAAGAGTTTTTTTTCTTTGTGACCAAAACATGATGACGTTCTATTTTTAACTGATACGTGTCCAGACTTTTGACTGGTACTGTATATTTAAGCAATAAGGCCTGAGGAGCTGTGTTATATGACCAATGTCATGTTCTTATGCACGACGCAACGTGGAGTGACTGGATACAGCCCTTAATCGTGGTATATAGGCCATATATCACAAAACCCGGAGGTGCCTTATTGCTATTATAAACTGGTTACCAATGTAATTAGAGCAGTAAAAATAAATGTTTTGTCATACCCGTGGATACGGTCTGATATACCACGCCTTTCAGCCAATCAGCATTCAGGGCTCGAACCACCCAGTTGAGATAGATAGATAGATAGATAGAGATAGATAGATAGATAGATAGATATAGATATAGATATAGATATAGATATAGATATAGATAGATAGATAGATAGATATAGATATATAGATAGATATAGATATATATAGATAGATATATATTTCTCTCAACCAGCTTCACCTGGAATGTTTTTCCAACAGTCTTTATATATATATATATATATATATATATATATATATATATATATATATATATATATATATATATATCTCAAGACTGTTGGAAAAACATTCCAGGTGAAGCTGGTTGAGAGAATGCCAAGTGTGCAAAGCTGTCATCAAGGAAAAGGGTGGCTACTTTGAATAATATATATTTAAAATATATTTTGATTTGTTTAACACTGTTTTGGTTACTACAAGACTCCATATGTGTTATTTCATAGTTTTAATGTCTTCACTGTTATTCTACAATGTAGAAAATAGTAAAAACTAAAGAAAAACCCTTGAATGAATAGGTGTGTCCAAACGTTTGACTGGTACTCTATATGTGTGTACAGACAGTATATAAATAGAAAAGGTGAGTACAGCAGTAGTTATATAGCATGGTGTGTATAGACAGTAGTTATATAGGATGGTGTATATAGACAGTAGTTAAATATGATGGTGTGTATAGACAGTAGTTATATAGGATGGTGTGTGTATAGACAGTAGTTATATAGGATGGTGTGTATAGACAGTAGTTATATAGGATGGTGTGTATAGACAGTAGTTATACAGGACGGTGTGTATAGACAGTAGTTATATAGGATGGTGTGTATAGACAGTAGTTATATAGTATGGTGTGTATAGACAGTATAGACAGTAGTTATATAGGATGGTGTGTATAGACAGTAGTTATATAGGGTGGTGTGTATAGACAGTAGTTATATAGGATGGTGTGTATAGACAGTAGTTATATAGGATGGTGTGTATAGACAGTATAGACAGTAGTTATATAGGATGGTGTGTATAGACAGTAGTTATATAGGATGGTGTGTATAGACAGTAGTTATATAGGATGGTGTGTATAGACAGTAGTTATATAGGATGGTGTGTATAGACAGTAGTTATATAGGATGGTGTGTATAGACAGTAGTTATATAGGATGGTGTGTATAGACTAGTTATATAGGATGGTGTGTATAGACAGTAGTTATATAGAATGGTGTGTGTATAGACAGTAGTTATATAGGATGGTGTGTATAGCAGTAGTTATATAGGATGGTGTGTATAGACAGTAGTTATATAGGATGGTGTGTATAGACATTATATACAGTATATGAATTAGAAACGGTGTGTACAGCAGTAGTTATATAGGATGATGTGTATAGACAATAGTTATATAGGATGGTGTGTATAGACAGTATATGACTAGAAAAGGTGTGTACAGCAGTAGTTATATAGGATGAGCCTTGACTAGAATACAGTATATACATATGAAGTGGGTAAAACAGATCAGAGGCAGTAGGGATGACCAGGGATGTTCTCTGTTTAGTGAGTCCACCAGATCAGAGGCAGTAGGGATGACCAGGGATGTTCTCTGTTTAGTGAGTCCACCAGATCAGAGGCAGTAGGGATGACCAGGGATGTTCTCTGTTTAGTGAGTCCACCAGATCAGAGGTAGTAGGGGTGACCAGGGATGTTCTCTGTTTAGTGAGTCTGCCAGATCAGAGGCAGTAGGGATGACCAGGGATGTTCTCTGTTTAGTGAGTCTGCCAGATCAGAGGCAGTAGGGATGACCAGGGATGTTCTCTGTTTAGTGAGTCCGCCAGACCAGAGGCAGTAGGGGTGACCAGGGATGTTCTCTGTTTAGTGAGTCCACCAGATCAGAGGTAGTAGGGATGACCAGGGATGTTCTCTGTTTAGTGAGTCCACCAGATCAGAGGTAGTAGGGATGACCAGGGATGTTCTCTGTTTAGTGAGTCTGCCAGATCATAGGCAGTATGATGTTACACTATATATTACTAGTAAACAACAACATAGAGGGTGATTACACTATATATTACTAGTAAACAACAACATAGAGGGTGATTACACTATATATTACTAGTAAACAACAACATAGAGGGTGATTACACTATATATTACTAGTAAACAACAACATGGAGGGTGATTACACTATATATTACTAGTAAACAACAACAGAGGATGGTTACACTATATATTACTAGTAAACAACAACATGGAAGATGGTTACACTATTAATAGTAAACAACAACATGGAGGATGGTTACACTATATATTACTAGTAAACAACAACACAGAGGATGGTTACACTATTACTAGTAAACAACAACACGGAGGATGGTTACACTATATATTACTAGTAAACAACAACATGGAGGGTGATTACACTATATATTACTAGTAAACAACAACATGGAGGATGGTTACACTATGTATTACTAGTAAACAACAACACAGAGGATGGTTACACTATTACTAGTAAACAACAACATGGAGGATGGTTACACTATTACTAGTAAACAACAACACGGAGGATGGTTACACTATATATTACTAGTAAACAACAACATGGAGGGTGATTACACTATATATTACTAGTAAACAACAACATGGAGGATGGTTACACTATATATTACTAGTAAACAACAACACAGAGGATGGTTACACTATTACTAGTAAACAACAACACAGAGGATGGTTACACTATATATTACTAGTAAACAACAACATGGAGGATGGTTACACTATGTATTACTAGTAAACAACAACACGGAGGATGGTTACACTATTACTAGTAAACAACAACAACAGAGGATGGTTACACTATGTATTACTAGTAAACAACAACACGGAGGATGGTTACACTATTACTAGTAAACAACAACAACAGAGGATGGTTACACTATGTATTACTAGTAAACAACAACACGGAGGATGGTTACACTATTACTAGTAAACAACAACACAGAGGATGGTTACACTATGTATTACTTATATATAATGTAAATACTTCAGGGAATTAATGGTCATGGGATGTCCCTCAGTCTATGGCAGTCATATACATATCAGGCAGCCATATACATATCAGGCAGACATATACATATCAGGCAGCCATATACATATCGGGCAGCCATATACATATCGGGCAGACATATACATATCGGGCAGCCATATACATATCGGGCAGCCATATACATATCGGGCAGCCATATACATATCGGGCAGCCATATACATATCGGGCAGCCATATACATATCGGGCAGCCATATACATATCGGGCAGACATATACATATCGGGCAGACATATACATATCGGGCAGACATATACATATCGGGCAGACATATACATATCGGGCAGACATATACATATCGGGCAGACATATACATATCGGGCAGACATATACATATCGGGCAGACATATACATATCGGGCAGCCATATACATATTGGGCAGCCATATACATATCGGGCAGACATATACATATCGGGCAGACATATACATATCAGGCAGCCATATACATATCAGGCAGCCATATACATATCAGGCAGCCATATACATATCAGGCAGTCATAGTTTCATTTCCCCCCCCCCATCCAGATTGATTCCCAGCTTTATGTTATTAGTAAATGCACAGAAGTTAGACTTTGATTGAGATATTATATTGAAAAAATATGATCTTATTTGGGAGTATTTCTCCCAGTAGAGGAAACATCTCTGTCTCTACCTCCCCTGTCGTGCAGTGACCACTAACCTCTTCCTTCTTACTCAAGGGGATTTGGGCTGGAATGTTTTGGCTCTTCGTGTTCTTGTCTTGTGACCATGACATACAGTAGATTATTTGAGAACACAGATGGCATATACACTCAGTAAGAATTCCCTGTTCTTATCTTATCAACGTGTCAGTCAGTTTGTGTCTGTGTGTCTGTGTGTCTCTGTCTGTGTGTCTCTGTCTGTGTGTCTCTGTCTGTGTGTCTCTGTCTGTGTGTCTCTGTCTGTGTGTCTCTGTCTGTGTCTCTGTCTGTGTGTCTCTGTCTGTGTGTCTCTGTCTGTGTGTCTCTGTCTGTGTGTCTGTGTGTCTGTGTGTCATCAGAAAGGGACTAAAAGTTCAGTTACTTGGGTCTCCAGAGATACAGATAAAGTGTTCCGTCAGCAGTATCTGGATTCATTGTAGAGATGGCTGGTTGTGTACACAGAAATAGAGTCTATAGAACAGACGTTCCCATTCATGTCAATGATGGCATAATGGATTGTGCTTCTATAGTTGTATACCCGTGGTCATTGTCCCTCACAGGCCCTATTCAAGTAGGTGCTATTGTCCTGTTGGTCCATGTAACAGGCAGCTGGACCTGGACAAGTCTCAATGAATAACTCTGCCCCAAATGGTACCCTGTTCCCTAAGGGCCCTGGTCAAAAGTAGTGGACTATATAGAGAATTTGGCCCTGGTCTAAAGTAGTGCACTATATAGGGAATAGGGCTCTGGTCAATAGTAGTGCACTATATAGGGAATAGGGCCCTGGTCAATAGTAGTGCACTATATAGGGAATAGGGCTCTGGTCAACAGTAGTGGACTATATAGAGAATTTGGCCCTGGTCAAAAGTAGTGCACTATATAGGGAATAGGGTGCCATTGGCCATAGGGCTCTGGTCAAAAGTAGTGCACTATATGGGGAATAGGGTGCCATAGTGCTCTGGTCAAAAGTAGTGCAGTATATGGTGCCATTTGGGAAACAGTCCATTTTTTTAATATTTTTTTTATTTGTACCTTTATTTAACCAGGCAAGTCAGTTAAGAACAAATTCTTATTTTCAATGACGGCCTAGGAACAGTGGGTTAACTGCCTGTTCAGGGGCAGAACGACAGATTTGTACCTTGTCAGCTCGGGGGTTTGAACTTGCAACCTTCCGGTTACTAGTCCAACGCTCTAACCACTAGGCTACCCTGCCATGTCTCTGTCTATTGTATCATCCTGGTTATTCCCCATTCCTACATAAATTGTTTGTTAGTTTTGGTTACTCTATCCAAGTGTGTGTGTGCGCGTGTGTGTGTGTGTGCGCGTGTGTTTGTGTGTGTGTGTGTGAGAGGGAGAGAGAGAGAGCTCTCTATAGCTGCATTCCTAACATTCCTAACATTCTCCTGTTCTCTTTCACTCCAGCTGAACAGCAAACACAAAGAATGGGACACACACACACTCTCTCTACCTTTTTTCCCTGTCTCATCATGGATCTCTGTATACATGGCTGTGGTGTGGTAGCCACGTTTAGCTAGCTGGGACTGGGCATCATGTATTGTACATGGCTGTGGTTGCCACGTTTAGCTAGCTGGGACTGGGCATCATGTATTATACATGGCTGTGCTGTGGTAGCCACGTTTAGGTAGCTGGGACTGGGCATCATGTATTGTACATGGCTGTGGTAGTCACGTTTAGCTAGCTCGGACTGGGCGTCATGTATTATACATGGCTGTGGTAGCTACGTTTAGCTAGCTGGGACTGGGCATCATGTATTGTACATGGCTGTGGTAGTCACGTTTAGCTAGCTCGGACTGGGCGTCATGTATTATACATGGCGGTGGTAGCTACGTTTAGCTAGCTGGGACTGGGCATCATGTATTATACATGGCTGAGGTAGTCACGTTTAGCTAGCTGGGACTGGGCATCATGTATTATACATGGCTGTGGTAACCACGTTTAGCTAGCTGGGACTGGGCATCATGTATTATACATGGCTGTGGTAACCACGTTTAGCTAGCTGGGACTGGGCATCATGTATTATACATGGCTGAGGTAGTCACGTTTAGCTAGCTGGGACTGGGCATCATGTATTATACATGGCTGTGGTAACCATGTTTAGCTAGCTGGGACTGGGCATCATGTATTATACATGGCTGTGGTAACCACGTTTAGCTAGCTGGGACTGGGCATCATGTATTATACATGGCTGAGGTAGTCACGTTTAGCTAGCTGGGACTGGGCATCATGTATTATACATGGCTGTGGTAGTCACGTTTAGCTAGTTGGGACTGGGCATCATGTATTATACATGGCTGTGGTAGTCACGTTTAGCTAGCTGGGACTGGGCATCATGTATTATACATGGCTGTGCTGTGGTAGCCACGTTTAGCTAGCTGGGACTGGGCATCATGTGTTATACATGGCTGTTGTAGCCACGTTTAGCTAGCTGGGACTGGGCATCATGTATTATACATGGCTGTGGTAGTCACGTTTAGCTAGCTAGGACTGGGCATCATGTGTTATACATGGCTGTGGTAGTCACGTTTAGCTAGCTGGGACTGGGCATCATGTATTATACATGGCTGTGCTAGTCACGTTTAGCTAGCTTGGACTGGGCATCATGAAGGATTTTAAGCCTTGAGACGATTGAGTACTATGTATGTGTGCCATTCTGAGGGTAAATGGCAAAATATTTAAGTGCCTTTGAATGGTTTATGTCAAGCACATTCTAGATTTGACAGTTACTATAGTATAGCCATTAAAAGTTGACTAAGGCCAACGATTTAAGTTGAACACATTGCCTTTGAGTTGAACACATTGCCTTTGAGTTGAACACATTGCCTTTGAGTTGAACACATTGCACATGTTAAGATACAATAGGGTGTGTGTTGGATAGTACAGTAGTAGTATAATACAGTAGGATGTGGTGTAGGCGTTAGTACAGTAGTTTTATGATACAGTAGGATGTGGAGTTGTTTGATAGTACAGTAGTATTATGATACAGTAGGATGTGGTGGAGTTGTTAGATAGTACAGTAGTTTTATGATACAGTAGGATGTGGTGTAGGCGTTAGTACAGTAATTTTATGATACAGTAGGATGTGGTGTAGGTGTTAGTACAGTAGTTTTATGATACAGTAGGATGTGGTGGAGTTGTTGAAGAGTACAGAAGGTTGATGTTGAGACCAAAGCCAGTTGCCTGTGTAATATCATGTGTGTGGTCTCATCACCAGCTGTGTGCAGCCTCTGCACCAGCTGAGTGCAGTCTGTGCACCAGCTGTGTAAAGGTTGTGTGTGGGAAGCTAAGTAGCATGAGCATGGTTTCAGTTAGTCACACTGTATGTTATACTCCTGGTGTCTGAGGCATGTTTGATTTTCCCACAGACATACCAGAGTTTTTTTCTGGGTTAAAATGTGGCTTAGGCGATGGGCGTGGTGGGGGCGTGGCCACTGGTGCAGTCGCCGACTGGACATTTTAGAGACCCTCCTGTTGACCGCAATGACAAAATGTGCAGTTTTAAAGTTCATTTCATTCAAATCTACAAATTTTCGCAATGGCTTATGGTATCTGAGTGACTCAAACATTATAACAGAGTCAATGGGGGCCCCATGCCATGACAAACATACTCCTAAATGCATAATAATAATAATAATAATACAATTAAGTATTCTCCCTGACTTTCTAGTTTTAATATTTTGGTGATTGTTATTTTAAAATGTATAGGTCCATTATCTTTTCTACATACTTTATATGTGGTTTTAGTCATTTAAGTTTAGACTGAATTTTTTATTTTTTTTTACCTCCTGAGAAAAATGTAAAAAAAATATATGTATGTACACTACCGTTCAAAAGTCTGGGGTCACTTAGAAATGTCCTTGTTTTTGCAAAACACCAGTCTCAACAGTGAAGAGGTGACTCCGGGATGCTGGCCTTCTAGGCAGAGTTGCAAAGAAAAAGCCATATCTCAGACTGGCCAATGAAAAGAAAAGATTAAGATGGGCAAAAGAACACAGACACTGGACAGAGGAACTCTGCCTAGAAGGCCAGCATCCCGGAGTCGCCTCTTCACTGTTGACTTTGAGACTGGTGTTTTGCGGGTATTATTTAATGAAGCTGCCATTTGAGGACTTGTCCAATCTGTTTCTCAAACTAGAAACTCTAATGTACTTGTCCTCTTGCTCAGTTGTACACCGGGGCCTCCCAGTCCTCTTTCTATTCTGGTTAGAGCAAGTTTGCACTGTTCTGTGAAGGGAGTAGTACACAGCGTTGTACGAGATCTTCAACCCACAAATGCTGATGCTCCATATATTCAACTAGTCTTAAGAAGGCCAGTTTTATTGCTTCTTTAATCAGAACAATAGTTTTCAGCAGTGCTAACATAATTGCAAAAGGGTTTTCTAATGATCAATTAGCTTTTTAAAATGCTAAAAATGGATTAGCTAACACAACGTGCCATTGGAACACAGGAGTGATGGTTGCTGATAATGTGCCTCTGTATTCTGTACACCTATGTAGACATTCCATAAAAAATCTGCTATTTCCAGCTACAATAGTCATTTACAACATTAAAAATGTTTATTCTATTTGTGATCAATTTAATGTTATTTTAATTTACAAAATTAGCTTTTCTTTAAAAAACAAGGACATTTCTAAGTGACCCCAAACTTTTGAACGGTAGTGTATATATACAGTACCAGTCAAAAGTTTGGACACACCTACTCATTGAAGGGTTTTTCTTTATTTTTACTATTTTCTACGTTGTAGAATAATAGTGAAGACGTCAAACCTATGAAATAACACATATCAAATCATGCAGTAACCAATTGCTGCAAAGAAACCACTACTAAAGGACACCAATAAGAAAAAGACACTTGCTTGGGCCAAGAAACGCGAGCAATGGACATTAGACCGGTGGAAATTTGTCCTTTGGTCTGATGAGTCCAAATTTGCGATTTATGGTTCCTACCACCGTGTCTTTGTGAGATGCAGAGTAGGTGAACGGATGATCTCCGCATGGGTCGTTTCAAACGTGAAGCATGGAGGAGGAGGAGGGGTGGTGGTGCTGGTGACACTGTCTGTGACTTATTTAGAATTCAAGGCACACTTAACCAGCATGGCTACCACAGCATTCTGCAGCGATACGCCATCACATCTGGTTTGCACTTAGTGGGACTATCATTTGTTCTTCAACAGGACAATGACCCAAAACACACCTCCAGGCTGTGTAAGGGCTATTTGACCAAGAAGGAGAGTGATGGAGGGCTGCATCAGATGACCTGGCCTCCACAATCCCCCAAACTCAACCCAATTGAGATGGTTTGGGATGAGTTGGACCGCAGGTGAAGGAAAAGCAGCCAACAAGTGCTCAGCATATGTGGGAACTCCTTCAAGACTGTTGGAAAAAGCATTCCAGTTGACTACCTCATGAAGATAGTTGAGAGAATGCCAAGAATGTGCAAAGCTGTCTTCAAGGCAAATGGTGGCTATTTGAAGAATCTCAAATATTAAATTGATTTGTTCAACACTATTTTGGTTACTACATGATTCCATATGTGTTATTTCATAGTTTTAATGTCATCACTATTATTCTACAATGTAGAAAATAGTAATAATAAAGACAAACCCTTGAATGAGTAGGTGTTTCCAAACTTTTGACTGGTACTATACAGTGGGGCAAAAAAGTATTTAGTCAGCCACCAATATTGCAAGTTCTCCCACTTAAAAAGATGAGAGAGGCCTGTAATTTTCATCATAGGTACACTTCAACTATGACAGACAAAATTAGAAAAAGGATTGTAGGATTTTTAATGAATTTATTTGCAAATTATGGTGGAAAATAAGTATTTGGTCAATAACAACAGTTTATCTCAATACTTGACATAGGTCAAACGTTTACTGTAAGTCTTCACAAGTTTTTCACATACTGTTGCTGGTATTTTGGCCCATTCCTCCATGCAGATCTCCTCTAGAGCAGTGATGTTTTGGGGCTGTTGAAGGGCAACACTGACTTTCAACTCCCTCCAAAGACCCCCCCCCCTCGCACTCGCACACACACACACACACACACACACACACACACACACACACACACACACATTTTTTTTATGCTACTGACATACTTTTTATATTACTACATACTTTTTATATTACTACATACTTTTTATATTACTACATACTTTTTATATTACTACATACTTTTTATATTACTACATACTTTTTATATTACTACATACTTTTTATACTCCTACATACTTTTTATACTCCTACATACTTTTTATATTACTACATACTTTTTATATTACTACATACTTTGTATACTACTACATACTTTGTATATTACTACATACTTTGTATATTACTACATACTTTTTATATTACTACATACTTTGTATATTACTACATACTTTGTATATTACTACATACTTTGTATACTACAACATACTTTTTATATTACTACAACATACTTTTTATATTACTACAACATACTTTTTATATTACTACAACATACTTTTTATATTACTACAACATACTTTTTATACTACAACATACTTTTTATATTACTACATACTTTTTATACTACAACATACTTTTTATATTACTACATACTTTTTATACTACTACATACTTTGTATATTACTACATACTTTGTATATTACTACATACTTTTTATACTACTACATACTTTTTATACTACTACATACTTTTTATATTACTACATACTTTGTATACTACTACATACTTTTTATATTACTACATACTTTGTATATTACTACATACTTTGTATATTACTACATACTTTGTATACTACTACATACTTTTTATACTACTACATACTTTTTATATTACTACATACTTTGTATACTACTACATACTTTGTATACTACTACATACTTTTTATATTACTACATACTTTTTATATTACTACATACTTTTTATATTACTACATACTTTTTATATTACTACATACTTTTTATATTACTACATACTTTTTATGCTACTACATACTTTGTATGCTACTACATACTTTGTATGCTACTACATACTTTGTATACTACTACATACTTTGTATACTACTACATACTTTTTATATTACTACATACTTTGTATATTACTACATACTTTTTATATTACTACATACTTTTTATATTACTACATACTTTGTATACTACTACATACTTTGTATACTACTACATACTTTTTATACTACTACATACTTTTTATACTACTACATACTTTTTATACTACTACATACTTTTTATACTACTACATACTTTTTATACTACTACATACTTTTTATACTACTACATACTTTGTATGCTACTACATACTTTGTATGCTACTACATACTTTGTATGCTACTACATACTTTGTATGCTACTACATACTTTTTATACTACTACATACTTTTTATACTACTACATACTTTTTATGCTACTACATACTTTGTATGCTACTACATACTTTGTATGCTACTACATACTTTTTATATTACTACATACTTTTTATATTACTACATACTTTTTATATTACTACATACTTTTTATATTACTACATACTTTTTATACTACTACATACTTTGTATACTACTACATACTTTTTATACTACTACATACTTTTTATACTACTACATACTTTTTATATTACTACATACTTTTTATATTACTACATACTTTGTATACTACTACATACTTTTTATACTACTACATACTTTGTATACTACTACATACTTTTTATACTACTACATACTTTTTATACTACAACATACTTTTTATATTACTACAACATACTTTTTATATTACTACAACATACTTTTTATACTACAACATACTTTTTATATTACTACATACTTTTTATACTACTACATACTTTGTATATTACTACATACTTTGTATATTACTACATACTTTTTATACTACTACATACTTTTTATACTACTACATACTTTTTATATTACTACATACTTTGTATACTACTACATACTTTTTATATTACTACATACTTTGTATATTACTACATACTTTGTATATTACTACATACTTTGTATACTACTACATACTTTTTATATTACTACATACTTTTTTATATTACTACATACTTTGTATACTACTACATACTTTGTATACTACTACATACTTTTTATATTACTACATACTTTTTATATTACTACATACTTTTATATTACTACATACTTTTTATATTACTACATACTTTTTATATTACTACATACTTTTTATGCTACTACATACTTTGTGTATGCTACTACATACTTTGTATGCTACTACATACTTTGTATGCTACTACACATACTTTTTGTATACTACTACATACTTTTTATATTACTACACATACTTTGTATACTACTACATACTTTTTATATTACTACATACTTTTTATACTTACTACATACTTTGTATACTACTACATACTTTTATACTACTACATACTTTTTATACTTTTTATACTACTTTTTATACTACTACATACTTTTATACTACTTTATACTACATACTTTTATGCTACTACTTTTTATACTACATACATACTTTTTGTATGCTACTACATACTTTGTATGCTACTACATACTTTTATATTACTACATACTTTTTATATTACTACTACTTTTTATACTTTTTTTATGCTACTACATACTTTTTATGCTACTACATACTTTTTATACTACTACATACTTTTAATACTACATACTTTTATACTTTGTATGCTACTACATACTTTGTATGCTACTTCATACTTTTACATGCATATGCTACTACATACTTTTATGTTATGCTACACATACTTTTACTACATACTTTTATGCTACACATGCTTTTATGCTACTACATTTTTATACTACATACTTTTTATACTACTACATACTTTTACTTTTTGTATACTACTACATACTTTTTATACTACTACATACTTTTATACTACTACATACTTTTTATATTACTACATACTTTTTATATTACTA
>NW_027015102.1:0-12174 GCF_036934945.1 Oncorhynchus masou masou
TAGGAACAGACAAGGACAGCAGCGACTGTGAAGGAAGTGACTGAGCTCGTCAGTGTGATATGTTTCGGGCAATTCCAATACATTACTGAGTACCACTCTCCATATTTTCAAGCATAGTGGTGGCTGCATCATGTTCTGGGTATGCTTTTAATAATTAAGGACTGGGAAGTTGTTCAGGTTAAAAAATAAATGGAATGGAGCTAAGCACAGGCAGAATCCTAGAGGAAAACCTGGTTCAGTCTTCTTTCCACCATACACTGGGAGATTTAATTCACATTTTAGTAGGACAAAAACCAAAAACACAAGGCCAAATATACACTGGAGTTGCTTACCAAGAAGACAGTGAATGTTCCTGAGTGGCAGAGTTACAGTTTTGACTTTAATCTACTTATAGATATATGGCAAGACCTGAAGATGGTTGTCTAGCAATGATCAACAACCAATTTGACAGAGCTTGAATAATTTTGAAAAGAATAATAGACAAATATTGCACAATCCAGGACTCACAGCTGTAAACGCTGCCAAAGGTGCTTCTACAAAGTATTGACTCAGGGGTGTGAATACATACGTAAATGAGATATTTTCAAAAAATATTTAATAAAAAAAAAATGACAAAAATATAAATAAACGTTTTCACTTTGTCATTATTGGGTATCGTGTATAGTGAAAAAAAAATCTGTTTAATCCATTTTGAATTCAGGCTGTATCACAACAAAATGTGGAATAAGTCAAGGGGTGTGAATACTTTCTGAAGGCACTGTGTAAAGGAACAGATTTGACTTATTCCTTTAACTATATATATATATATATATGTCTGTTCCTTGTCTGTTCCTAAGGCTAGAACTGAGATGGGGAAACAATATTTTTCCCATAATGCCCCTTCATCCTGGAACATGCTTCAAAAGATATTCAAGTTAGGGGAGTTGGTGTCCTTGCCTGTTTTTAAGGCACTGATCGATAACACTGTTTGTGATATATATAGATTTTTATTTATTTTGTTACCGGTTTTGTTTTTTCTTTTATATTTCAAGACAGCATGTTAGCACATAGGGTGCACCGATTGGTGTCACCTTACATTTACATTTACATTTAAGTCATTTAGCAGACGCTCTTATCCAGAGCGACTTTGTTAGTAAGTATGTGTTACACCTGTGCTGGCTTGTCCATCTTGTTAGTTGGAGGTGTTATACCTGTGCTGGCTTGTCCATCTTGTTAGTTGGAGGTGTTACACCTGTGCTGGCTTGTCCATCTCGTTAGTCGGAGGTGTTATACCTGTGCTGGCTTGTCCATCTCGTTAGTCGGATGTGTTATACCTGTGCTGGCTTGTCCATCTTGTTAGTTGGAGGTGTTACACCTGTGCTGGCTTGTCCATCTTATTAGTCGGATGTGTTACACCTGTGCTGGCTTGTCCATCTCATTAATCGGAGGTGTTATACCTGTGCTGGCTTGTCCATCTCGTTAGTTGGAGGTGTTACACCTGTGCTGGCTTGTCCATCTCGTTAGTCGGATGTGTTATACCTGTGCTGGCTTGTCCATCTCATTAATCGGAGGTGTTATACCTGTGCTGGCTTGTCCATCTCATTAGTCGGAGGTGTTATACCTGTGCTGGCTTGTCCATCTCAAGAATGGATGTGTTATACCTGTGCTGGCTTGTCCATCTCGCGTCCATCTTATTAGTCGGATGTGTTATACCTGTGCTGGCTTGTCCATCTCGTTAGTTGGAGGTGTTACACCTGTGCTGGCTTGTCGGAGGTGTTATACCTGTGCTGGCTTGTCCATCTTGTTAGTGCTGGCTTGTCCATCTCATTAATCGGATGTTACACCTGTGCTGGCTTGTCCATCTCCATCTTATCTCGTTAGTCGGAGGTGTTATACCTGTGCTGGCTTGTCCATCTCGTTTATTACCTGTGCTGGCTTGGAGATGTTACACCTGTGCTGGCTTGTCCATCTCGTTAGTCGGAGGTGTTATACCTGTGCTGGCTTGTCCATCTCGGAGGTGTTACACCTGTGCTGGCTTGTCCATCTTATTAGTCGGAGATGTTACACCTGTGCTGGCTTGTCCATCATTAATCGGAGGTGTTACACCTGTGCTGGCTTGTCCATCTCGTTAGTTGGAGGTGTTATACCTGTGCTGGCTTGTCCATCTTGTTAGTCGGATGTGTTACACCTGTGCTGGCTTGTCCATCTCGTTAGTTGGAGGTGTTACACCTGTGCTGGCTTGTCCATCTCATTAATCGGAGGTGTTATACCTGTACTGGCTTGTCCATCTCGTTAGTCGGAGGTGTTATACCTGTGCTGGCTTGTCCATCTCATTAATCGGAGGTGTTATACCTGTACTGGCTTGTCCATCTCGTTAGTCGGAGGTGTTATACCTGTGCTGGCTTGTCCATCTCGTTAGTCGGATGTGTTATACCTGTGCTGGCTTGTCCATCTCGTTAGTTGGATGTGTTATACCTGTGCTGGCTTGTCCATCATTAATCGGAGGTGTTCTACCTGTACTGGCTTGTCCATCTCGTTAGTTGGAGGTGTTATACCTGTGCTGGCTTGTCCATCTCGTTAGTCGGAGGTGTTACACCTGTGCTGGCTTGTCCATCTCGTTAGTTGGAGGTGTTACACCTGTGCTGGCTTGTCCATCTCGTTAGTTGGAGGTGTTATACCTGTGCTGGCTTGTCCATCTCATTATTTGGAGGTGTTATACCTGTGCTGGCTTGTCCATCTTATTAGTCGGATGTGTTACACCTGTGCTGGCTTGTCCATCTCGTTAGTTGGAGGTGTTACACCTGTGCTGGCTTGTCCATCTCATTAATCGGAGGTGTTATACCTGTGCTGGCTTGTCCATCTCATTAGTCGGAGGTGTTACACCTGTGCTGGCTTGTCCATCTCATTAATCGGAGGTGTTATACCTGTGCTGGCTTGTCCATCTCGTTAGTCGGAGGTGTTATACCTGTGCTGGCTTGTCCATCTCGTTAGTCGGAGGTGTTATACCTGTACTGGCTTGTCCATCTTGTTAGTCGGAGATGTTACACCTGTGCTGGCTTGTCCATCTCATTAGTCGGAGGTGTTACACCTGTGCTGGCTTGTCCATCTCGTTAGTCGGAGGTGTTATACCTGTGCTGGCTTGTCCATCTCGTTAGTCGGATGTTATACCTGTGCTGGCTTGTCCATATTATTAGTCGGAGATGTTACACCTGTGCTGGCTTGTCCATCTCGTTAGTGAGTGTGTTACACCTGTGCTGGCTTGTCCATCTCGTTAGTCGGAGGTGTTATACCTGTGCTGGCTTGTCCATCTTATTAGTCGGAGATGTTACACCTGTGCTGGCTTGTCCATCTCGTTAGTCGGAGGTGTTACACCTGTGCTGGCTTGTCCATCTTATTAGTCGGAGATGTTACACCTGTGCTGGCTTGTCCATCTCGTTAGTCGGAGGTGTTACACCTGTGCTGGCTTGTCCATCTTATTAGTCGGAGGTGTTACACCTGTGCTGGCTTGTCCATCTTATTAGTCGGAGGTGTTATACCTGTACTGGCTTGTCCATCTCGTTAGTTGGAGGTGTTATACCTGTGCTGGCTTGTCCATCTTGTTAGTCGGAAGTGTTACACCTGTGCTGGCTTGTCCATCTTGTTAGTCGGAGATGTTACACCTGTGCTGGCTTGTCCATCTTGTTAGTTGGAGGTGTTATACCTGTGCTGGCTTGTCCATCTTATTAGTCGGAGGGTGTTATACCTGTACTGGCTTGTCCATCTCTTAGTCGGAGATGTTACACCTGTGCTGGCTTGTCCATCTTGTTAATCGGAGGTGTTATACCTGTGCTTGCTTGTCCATCTTATTAGTCGGGTGTTATACCTGTGCTGGCTTGTCCATCTCATTAGTCGGAGGTGTTATACCTGTGCTGGCTTGTCCATCTCGTTAGTTGGAGGTGTTATACCTGTGCTGGCTTGTCCATCTTATTAGTCGGATGTGTTACACCTGTGCTGGCTTGTCCATCTCGTTAGTTGGAGGTGTTACACCTGTGCTGGCTTGTCCATCTCATTAATCGGAGGTGTTATACCTGTGCTGGCTTGTCCATCTCGTTAGTCGGAGGTGTTATACCTGTACTGGCTTGTCCATCTCGTTAGTCGGAGGTGTTATACCTGTGCTGGCTTGTCCATCTCGTTAGTCGGAGGTGTTATACCTGTGCTGGCTTGTCCATCTCGTTAGTCGGTGTTATACCTGTGCTGGCTTGTCCATCTCGTTAGTCGGATGTGTTATACCTGTGCTGGCTTGTCCATCTTATTAGTCGGATGTGTTATACCTGTGCTGGCTTGTCCATCTCGTTAGTCGGATGTGTTATACCTGTGCTGGCTTGTCCATCTCATTAATCGGAGGTGTTATACCTGTGCTGGCTTGTCCATCTCATTAGTCGGAGGTGTTATACCTGTGCTGGCTTGTCCATCTCGTTAGTCGGATGTGTTATACCTGTGCTGGCTTGTCCATCTCGTTAGTTGGAGGTGTTACACCTGTACTGACTTGTCCATCTCGTTAGTCGGAGGTGTTATACCTGTGCTGGCTTGTCCATCTCATTAGTCGGAGGTGTTATACCTGTGCTGGCTTGTCCATCGTTAGTCGGAGGTGTTATACCTGTGCTGGCTTGTCCATCTCGTTAGTCCGGAGGTGTTACACCTGTGCTGGCTTGTCCATCTCGTTAGTCGGAGGTGTTATACCTGTGCTGGCTTGTCCATCTCGTTAGTCGGAGGTGTTACACCTGTGCTGGCTTGTCCATCTCATTAGTCGGAGGTGTTATACATGTGCTGGCTTGTCCATCTCGTTAGTCGGAGGTGTTACACCTGTGCTAGCTTGTCCATCTCATTAGTCAGAGGTGTTATACCTGTGCTGGCTTGTCCATCTCGTTAGTTGGAGGTGTTATACCTGTACTGGCTTGTCCATCTTGTTAGTCGGAGATGTTACACCTGTGCTGGCTTGTCCATCTTGTTAATCGGAGGTGTTATACCTGTGCTGGCTTGTCCATCTTATTAGTCGGAGGTGTTACACCTGTGCTGGCTTGTCCATCTCATTAATCGGAGGTGTTATACCTGTGCTGGCTTGTCCATCTCGTTAGTTGGAGGTGTTATACCTGTGCTGGCTTGTCCATCTTATTAGTCGGATGTGTTACACCTGTGCTGGCTTGTCCATCTCGTTAGTTGGAGGTGTTACACCTGTGCTAGCTTGTCCATCTCATTAATCGGAGGTGTTATACCTGTACTGGCTTGTCCATCTCGTTAGTCGGAGGTGTTATACCTGTGCTGGCTTGTCCATCTCGTTAGTCGGATGTGTTATACCTGTGCTGGCTTGTCCATCTCGTTAGTCGGAGGGTGTTATACCTGTGCTGGCTTGTCCATCTCGTTAGTCGGATGTGTTATACCTGTGCTGGCTTGCCCATCTGATTAGTTGGAGGTGTTATACCTGTGCTGGCTTGTCCATCTCGTTAGTCGGATGTGTTATACCTGTGCTGGCTTGTCCATCTCATTGTCGGAGGTGTTATACCTATGCTGGCTTGTCCATCTCATTAGTCGGAGGTGTTATACCGCATGCTGGCTTGTCCATCTCGTTAGTCGGATGTGTATACCTGTGTTGGCTTGTCCATCTCGTTAGTTGGAGGTGTTACCTCTTTTGCACTGGCTTGTCCATCTCGTTAGTCGGAGGTGTTATACCTGTACCTTTGGCTTGTCCATCTCATTAGTCGGAGGTGTTATACCTGTGCTGGCTTGTCCATCTCGTTAGTCGGAGGTGTTATACCTGTGCTGGCTTGTCCATCTCGTTAGTCGGAGGTGTTACACCTGTGCTGGCTTGTCCATCTCGTTAGTCGGAGGTGTTATACCTGTGCTGGCTTGTCCATCTCGTTAGTCGGAGGTGTTACACCTGTGCTGGCTTGTCCATCTCATTAGTCGGAGGTGTTATACATGTGCTGGCTTGTCCATCTCGTTAGTCGGAGGTGTTACACCTGTGCTGGCTTGTCCATCTCATTAGTCAGAGGTGTTATACCTGTGCTGGCTTGTCCATCTCGTTAGTTGGAGGTGTTACACCTGTACTGGCTTGTCCATCTTGTTAGTCGGAGATGTTACACCTGTGCTGGCCCAGGTGATATTTAAAAGTGGCTGGCCAAGGTGATATTTAGGAGTGGCTGGCCCAGGTGATATTTAAAAGTGGCTGGCCAAGGTGATATTTAGGAGTGGCTGGCCCAGGTGATATTTAAGAGTGGCTGGTCCAGGTAATATAGATGTGTGAAGGTTAGTGTATTTTCTGTAGGGAAGATAGTGATCCATCATGCATGACATTCCTGGGAGTATGTAAACATATATTTTTTTAACCATAGCATTTTTGTATGTTCTCTATAGTTATGTACTTGAAAATGTATTAATTGACGAATTCGGCACATTTGGGCAAACTCCTGGCAGACTTGTGTAGTGATGTAATTCTTCACTGGATTAGTCTGAAACTTTGCACACACACTGCTGCTATCTTGTGGACAACATCTAAATTACACCTGGAATCCTATTTCAATGTATGGCCTTTCGCTACAAAGGTAGAAAAATAGAAAACGCATTTTTGTTTGTATTATCTTTTACCAGATCCAATGTGTTTTCTTTCAAATGGTATCAAGAATATGCATGTCCTTGCTTCAGGTCCTGAGCTACAGGCAGTTAGATTTGGGTATGTCATTTTAGGCGAAAATTGAAAAGAAGGGTCCGATCCTTAGGAGGTTTCAAGAGTGGCTGGCCCAGGTGATATTTAAGAGTGGCTGGCCCAGGTGATATTTAAGAGTGGCTGGCCCAGGTGATATTTAGAGTGGCTGGCCCAGGTGATATTTAAGAGTGGCTGGCCCAGGTGATATTTAAGAGTGGCTGGCCCAGGTGATATTTAAGAGTGGCTGGCCCAGGTGATATTTAAGAGTGGCTGGCCCAGGTGATATTTAAGAGTGGCTGGCCCAGGTGATATTTAAGAGTGGCTGGCCCAGGTGATATTTAAGAGTGGCTGGCCCAGGTGATATTTAAGAGTGGCTGGCCCAGGTGATATTTAAGAGTGGCTGGCCCAGGTGATATTTAAGAGTGGCTGGCCCAGGTGATATTTAAGAGTGGCTGGCCCAGGTGATATTTAAGAGTGGCTGGCCCAGTGCTCCAGTTGAGCTTGAGAGATGTTGGGAGAGCTACACTTCACGTCAGCTGAGGCGCAATTTCGAGCTCAACCTATTTAAGTTTGAAAGAAGCCTGAGTTTTGGGTTTTCCCCTGTTTATTTTGGTTCATATTCTTTTTATTCCCCATCCTAAGTTGTTGTGGGTTTTTCTTTTAGTTTGGCTTTTCGGAGGCAAACCTAGTGGGCATCTATGATGGGTGTCTTTTAGAAAACCTTACTAGTGGCTTTATCAACTTTCAGTGGGCACCCACAGGGGTGACTTTCAGAACCCCTTTCTGGTTTGTTTTAGTTGTCAAAGTGATTTGTCTTTGTTAGTTCCCTTTGTTGTGAACAACATTTTGAATTTGTCAGCTATTAACGTAACAATATTGTAAAATTCATAAGTCAAGTCTGTTCCTTTACCAGTCCCCTTCCATCCATCCTATCAACCTATTTCAAGCAGGATTCCCCTGCTTCCGAGCGTAGACGGTGTGTCCTCTCCTCTAACAAATACAAACACTCTGTTACCTTGCTGGGCTCTCTTCTGGCCCTCAGCCTGCATGATGTCACCCCCTGTTGCAGGGACATATGTAGTAGAGAGGTGGCAAGGCAGGCAGGCAGGTGGGTAGTCAGCCACCCCGGGTGTTTTAGCCTTAAGCCTGGTGGGATACTGGTGCTTTATGTACGGTAGGTGATAGGGTTGTGTAATGTGAGCTAGGGGGAAAGGAGGGATGGAGAGAGTTTTGGGAAAGGGGAGAATATGATAATTGTGAGAAGAGAGACAAAAAGTGAGAGAAAGAGAGTGAGTGTATGTGTGTGGGTTGGAGAGAGATTCTCTCAATAGGGATTTCAGTGGCCCAAGCAGGGAGAGAGTCCTGAGAGAGCCAACACGGCAGCATTTAGACCAGTTACTTAGCCAAGATTCAAAGTAGCCATCCAAATACAAGTGCAAAAAATAGGTCACGACACGCACCCACGTACACACCCACGCATGTACACATGCACGTACACACACACTTATACATATACACACACGTATGCACATACACACACACACACACGCACACACCCGGGGAGGCTCCTCCGAGGAGGAAGGAGAGGACCATCCTCCATGAATTTCAGGAACATTTTGAATAGTGAAACATTTAAAAAGTTATAATTTTCAGATAAAACTACAAAATATATTCACGTCACCAAATAATTGATTAAAACACACTGTTTTGCAATTAAGTTCTACAGTAGCCTCAACAGCACTCTGTAGGGTAGCACCATGGTGTGGCCAGAGGACAGCTAGCTTCCGTCCTCTGGGTACATTGACTTCAAAAACATAGGAGGCTCATGGTTCTCACCCCCTTCCTTAGACAGTAATTACACAGTAATTATGACAACTTCCGGAGGATATCCTCCAACCGATCAGAGCTCTTGCAGCATGAACTGAGATGTTGTCCACCCAATCAAAGGATCAGAGAATGAATCTAGAACTGAAAACATAAGCTTCAGCTAGCTAGCACAGCAGTGCATAAATGCATAAAATGTGGCGAATAGTTGACTAAAAGAGAGCGAAAGACAATAGTTTAACAGTTTTTAACAAATTAATTCATATAAAAATGAAGGAGGAGCAAGAGATAGAGGGAGAGATAGCTATATTTTGTCATTTTTTTCACTTTCACTTCACTTACGTAGCTAGCAAATGCAGCAAGCTAGCTAGTTTAGCCTACTCAAACACCCGGCTCAAACATAGGGATGCTATGTTAGCTAGCTGGCTATGACTATCAAACACTGGAACCTTTGGTTTTATGTACAAAAGCTGAAGAACATACGCACATCCAGGTACTTTCCGCGGGTGCTGGAGTTGTAGGCAAAACTCATGGAAAACAGAAAGGAAAACGCTCCACACTGCTGCTCATGCTCCCAGGTGATATTTATTTATAGCAGGTGTTATAAATATCACCTGGGAGCATGAGCAGCAGTGTTCAGCGTTTTCCTTTCTGTTTTCCAAGATTTTGGTTTTACTAATTTATTGCCACTGGGACCCCCCGGTGTAACTGCTAAACTGCTTACTGATGGTACACTGTAATGTTACTGCATGATTGTAGCAGGGTTACTAACACGTTAGTTCTATGATGTTACTTCAGCTAATATGGTGACAATGGTGTAGGCTGTGTGTAGCGGTCATGATATGAAGGTTTGGCTTGGAAAGGTTTTTTTCGCCTGGTCACATACAGCTGATGTGTTGTTAATTGAAGTCCACAAGCAAAGGGAAAAGGTGAGAGGAGGAGTGTGCATAGATGCAAGAAGGAACACAACAAGCTGTTTGTATGTGGCTATTTTACGTGCTGTTTGCATGTGATCAAGGGTGTATTCATTCCGCCGATTCTGTTGAAAAACATTTTTTAAACGGAAGCAGACAGAATTGAGCAGGGAAAACATCCATGAATTTGAACTCTAATTTGCAACTGTTGGACTAATGATTTGTTATATAAATCCATATGATTTATATGTTTATGAAGACAAGATAATGACTAAATGATTTATACTTTTAAAGTAATGTTAAGACAATAACTAAGAGTATTCCACCCTGTCACTGTATAATGGAGTGAAATGTGTTTGAATTCTTGAATGTATGTGCATAGAAAAAGAGGAACTGTTAGCAGACAAGGAACTGTGGCAGACAACCTGTGACCACTATGAAACTGATAACAGGGAAGGAGGTCTCCCCACCCAGGGAGGGGAGAAACCGTTAGGTTTGCAGTAGATTATGTAACATGTTGTAGGATATGATGAAATGTATATATTGGAGAAAACTTGTAAACAGCATTAGTGTTGAGAGGAGGAGGGGCATTTATATGACCAAATGTGAGGTATAAAAGGGCTATGTGCATTGTATGATTTTTAGAGCTCTCGTAAATAAACATTGGGATTATTGTAAATTGGGACTCTGTCTGTTCATTCAACTAGAATCTTACAAATTCTGGGTTGCATACTGAGTAGTTTAATTGAAGTTCAGTTTATGAACATTGAGAACATAATTCTCATGTAACATGATTACGGTAGATCAGCTAGATGCAGGCAGAGTGTGCAGGCGGTATTGAATGTGTCACTGTCTGTCTGTGTCACTGCCTGTCACCTCAAATCTTTCTCGACCTGTATTGCTAACCACATTTGTAAACTTTCATTCATAGGCTGGGTTGTAGCAACCTCATGTGGAGTACAGAAAATGTGAGTATCATGTAGTAGTAGGGTGAATGGAATATGAATGAAAGTCTTACAATATGCTGTAATAAAAAATCGTCCTCATCTTTAAGGGCACCGACCCTCACTGACACACGCAGTAGTAAAGGGAGCGTCATAGACTCATTGTTGTGATTCACTGACACACGCAGTGGTAAAGGAACGTCATAGACTCATTGTTGTGATTCACTGACACTGCGCAGTGGTAAAGGAACGTCATATACTCATTGTTGTGATTCTTTGACTGCGCGCCCAGTGGTAAAGGAACGTCAGACTCATTGTTGTGATTCACAGACACACGCAGTGGTAAAGGAGCGATCCAGACTCATTGTTGTGATTCACAGACACACAGTGCGTCATAGTCATTGTTGTGATTCACTAAAGGAACATCATAGACTCATTGTTGTGATTCACTGACACACGCAGTGGTAAAGGAACGTCCAGACTCATTGTTGTGATTCACAGACACACACAGTGGTAAAGGAACGTCATAGACTCATTGTTGTGATTCACTGACACACGCGGTGGTAAAGGAACGTCATAGACCCATTGTTGTGATTCACAGACACACGCAGTGGTAAAAGGAACGTCATAGACTCATTGTTGTGATTCACTGACACACGCGGTAGTAAAGACGTCAGACTCATTGTTGTGATTCACAGACACACACAGTGGTAAAGGGCGTCATAGACTCATTGTTGTGATTCACTGACACGCAGTGGTAAAGGAACATCATAGACTCATTGTTGTGATTCACTGACACACGCAGTGGTAAAGGAGCGTCAGACTCATTGTTGTGATTCACAGACACACAGTGGTAAAGGAACATCATAGACTCATTGTTGTGATTCACTGACACACGCAGTGGTAAAGGAGCGTCATAGACTCATTGTTGTGATTCACTGACACACGCAGTGGTAAAGTGAGCGTCATATACTCATTGTTGTGATTCACTGACACACGCGGTGGTAAAGGAACGTCATAGACTCATTGTTGTGATTCACTGACACACGCACTCAGACTCATTGTTGTGATTCACAGACACACACAGTGGTAAAGGAACGTCATATACTCATTGTTGTGATTCACTGACACTGCGCCCAGTGGCTCAAAGGAATGTCGCCAGACTCATTGTTGTGATTCACTGACACACGCCAGTGGTAAAGGAACGTCATGGAGCTCATTGTTGTGATTCACTGACACACGCAGTGAAGTAAAGGAACGTCATAGACTCATTGTTGTGATTCACTGACACACGCAGTGGTAAGGAACGTCATATACTCATTGTTGTGATTATTCACTGACACACGCATAATGGTAAAGGAGCGATCATAGACTCATTGTTGTGATTCACTGACACACGCAGTGGTAAAGGAGCGATCATAGACTCATTGTTGTGATTCACTGACACACTTGATGGTAAGGCGTCATATACTCATTGTTGTGATTCACTGACACACGCAGTGGTAAAGGAACGTCATGACTCATTGTTGTGATTCACTGACACACGCAGTGGTAAAGGAGCGTCATAGACTCATTGTTGTGATTCACTGACACACGCAGTGGTAAAGGAACGTCATATACTCATTGTTGTGATTCACTGACACACGCAGTGGTAAAGGAACGTCATAGACTCATTGTTGTGATTCACTGACACACGCAGTGGTAAAGGAGCGTCATAGACTCATTGTTGTGATTCACTGACACACAGTGGTAAAGGACGTCATAGACTCATTGTTGTGATTCACAGACACACGCAGTGGTGAAGGAGCGTCATATACTCATTGTTGTGATTCAC
>NW_027015103.1:0-12172 GCF_036934945.1 Oncorhynchus masou masou
TGTCACTACGGGGTCTTGTGATGTCACTACGTGGGGTCTTGTGATGTCACTACGGGTCTTGTGATGTCACTACGGGTCTTGTGATGTCACTACGGGGTCTTGCAGATGTCACTACGGGGTCTTTGTGATGTCACTACGGGGTTCCTATGGATGTCACTACGGGGTCTTGCGATGTCACTGCGGGGTCTCTGCGATGCCACTACGGGGGTCTTGCGATGCCACTACGGGGTCTTGTGGATGTCGATGGGGTCTTGGGACCACGGGGTCTTGCGATGTCACTACGGGGGTCTGGATGCGGGTCATGCCACTACGGGGGGTCTTGCGATGCCACTACGGGGTCTTGTGATGTCACTACGGGTCTTGTGATGTCACTACGGGGTCTTGTGATGTCATCATTGGGGTCTTGTGATGTCACTACGGGTCTTGTGATGCCACCACGGGGTCTTGTGATGTCACTACTGGGGTCTTGTGATGTCACTACGGGGGTCTTGTGATGTCACTACGGGGTCTTGTGATGTCACACTAAGGGGGTCTTGTGATGTCACCACGGGGTCGTGTGATGTCACTACGGGGTCTTGTGATGTCACACGGGGTCTTGTGATGTCACTACGGGGTCTTGTGATGTCACTACGGGGGTCTTGCGATGTCACTAGGGGTTTTGTGATGTCACTAGGGGTTTTGTGATGTCACTACGGGCCTTGTGATGTCACTTGTGATCACGGGGTCTTGTGGCCACAGTGATGCCAATTTACGGGTCTTGTGATGTCACTACGGGGGCCCTGCAGTGTGATGTCACTACGGGGGTCTTGTGATGTCACCACGGGGTCTTGTGTTGCCATTACGGGTCTTGTGATGACACTACTGGGTCTTGTGATGACACTACGGGCCCCAGGGATGTCACCACGGGGTCTTGTGATGTCACCACGGGTCGTGTGATGTCACTACGGGTCGTGTGATGTCACTACGGGGTAGTGTGTAGATTGATGAGGGGACAAAATGTAAGGCTGTAAAACGTAACACAATGTGGGGAAATCAGGGGTCTGAATACAATCCGAATGCAGTGAATTAAACATGCGAGATAAACTGTTATAACCTGTTAGAAATGTGGTGTTATTGTCACCATTACAATTTCTTCTATATCAATATGGAATCTACTCAGCTTTTCAACTTTCTACAATTCCAAAAGATCCCATCCGAAAGCAGAATGAGCAATAGAAATAGGAAACTAGACATACAGATGACTACAATACATTTAAACATTCGAGAAATTCTAGAAATACATTTTGTTTGAATAAATATAGGACATGTAGAGATGTCATCAGACTGGACTAAAAAACAATATAGATACTACTACAGTATAAAAGACACAGCTAGTTCTAAAGTATCTCTGACTGAAACAGGATATTATACTGAGGCCTGTGCCCCCAGGGTCTCCAGGGAGGGCCGCTCTGCTCCCAGGGTCTCCAGGGAGGGCCGCTCTGCTCCCAGGGCCTCCAGAGAGGGCCGCTCTGCTCCAGGGCCTCCAGAGAGGGCCGCTCTGCTCCCAGGGTCTCCAGAGAGGACCGCTCCGCTCCCAGGGTCTCCAGAGACATTACAGTGAGGGGTCTCAGAGAGGACTCCGCTCCCAGGTCTCCAGAGACATTACAGTGGGCTCCGCTCCCAGGGAGAGGGCCGCTCTGCTCCCAGGGTCTCCAGAGAGGGCCGCTCTGCTCCCAGGGTCTCCAGAGAGGGCCGCTCCGCCCCAGGGTCTCCAGAGAGGGGCCGCTCTGCCCCCAGGGTCTCCAGAGAGGGCCGCTCCGCCCCCAGGGTTTCCAGAGAGGGCCGCTCTGCTCCCAGGGCCCCCAGAGAGGGCCGCTCTGCTCCCAGGGCCTCCAGAGAGGGCCGCTCTGCTCCCAGGGCCTCCAGAGAGGGCCGCTCCGCTCCAGGGTCTCCAGGAGGGCCCCTCTGCTCCCAGGGCCTCCAGAGGGCCGCTCTGCTCCCATAGCCTCCAGGAGGGCCGCTCTGCTCCCATAGCCTCCAGAGAGGGCCGCTCTGCCCCCAGGGTCTCCAGAGCCGCTCTGCTCCCATAGCCTCCAGAGGGCCGCTCTGCTCCCATAGCCTCCAGAGGACGCTCCGCTCCCAGAGCCTCCAGAGAGGGCCGCTCCGCTCCCAGAGCCTCCAGAGAGGGCCGCTCCGCTCCCAGGGCCTCAGAGAGGGCCGCTCCGCTCCCAGGGTCTCCAGAGAGGGCCGCTCCGCTCCCAGGGTCTCCAGAGGGCCGCTCCGCTCCCAGGGTCTCCAGTGAGGGCCGCTCTGCTCCCAGGGCCTCCAGAGAGGGGCAGCTCTGCTCCCAGGGCCTCCAGGGAGGGCCACTCTGCTCCCAGGGTCTCCAGAGAGGGCCGCTCTGCTCCCAGGGTCTCCAGAGAGGGCCGCTCTGCTCCCAGGGTCTCCAGAGAGGGCCGCTCTGCTCCCAGGGCCTCCAGAGACATTACAGTGAGGGCCACTCTGCTCCCAGAGCCTCCAGAGAGGGCCGCTCTGCTCCCAGGGTCTCCAGAGGCCGCTCTGAGAGCCTGAGGCCGCTCTGCTCCCAGGGTCTCCAGAGAGGGCCGCTCTGCTCCCAGGGTCTCCAGAGGGCCGCTCTGCTCCCAGGGTCTCCAGAGAGGGCCGCTCTGCTCCCAGGGTCTCCAGAGAGGGCCGCTCTGCTCCCAGGGTCTCCAGAGACATTACAGTGAGGGCCGCTCCGCTCCCAGGGTCTCCAGAGAGGGCCGCTCCGCTCCCAGAGCCTCCAGAGAGGGCCGCTCTGCTCCCAGGGTCTCCAGAGAGGGCCGCTCTGCTCCCAGGTTCTCCAGAGAGGGCCGCTCCGCTCCCAGAGCCTCCAGAGCCAGAGGAGAACATATGGTGTCTGACACTGTGACAGAGCTAACAGAGGGTGTGTGCTGCCTGCTTCATCAATATAACCCTTCATTTATCCCCTTCCCTCCCATCCATCCCTACATTCATCCCCTTCCTTTCCTTCTGAGACAATTATGTCTTATCAGCTTTCTGGATAAAAATAGAAGATGAAATGACAGGCTTTTAATAGATGAACCACAAACCCTGGTAAAAAGCATCATTCCTCTATTCTGCCCTCCTTTCCCCCCATCCCTTCTTCCTCCCCCCCCATCCCTTCTTCCTCCTCCCCCATCCCTTCTTCCTCCCCCATCCCTTCTTCCTCCTCCCCCCATCCCTTCTTCCCTCCCTCCCCCCATCCCTTCTTCCTCCTCCCCCATCCTTCTTCCTCCTCTCCCCCATCCCTTCTTCCTCCCCCCATCCCTTCTTCCTCCCCCCATCCTTCTTCCTCCTCCCCCCATCCCTTCTTCCTCCCCCCCATCCCTTCTTCCTCCCCCCCATCCTTCTTCCTCCCCCCATCCCTTCTCCCCCCCCATCCCTTCTTCCTCCTCCCCCCATCCCCTCTTTCCTCCTCCCCCCCCTTCTTCCTCCTCCCCCATCCCTTCTTCCTCCTCCCCCCCCATCCCTTCTTCCTCCTCCCCCATCCCTTCTTCCTCCTCCCCATCCCTTCTTCCTCCTCCCCCCATCCCCTCTTCCTCCCCCATCCCTTCTTCCTCCTCCCCCCATCCCTTCTTCCTCCTCCCCATCCCTTCTTCCTCCCCCCATCCCTTCTTCCTCCCCATCCCTTCTCCCCCATCCCTTCTCCCCCCCATCCCTTCTTCCTCTCCCCCCCATCCCTTCTCCCCCCCCATCCCTCTTCCTCCTCCCCCCATGTATTCTTACCTCCCCCATCCCTTCTTCCTCCCCCCTATGTCTTCCTCCCCCCCATCCCTTCTCCCCCCATAGATTCCCCCCATGTATTGTTACATTATCCCTTCTTCCTCCCTCCAGATATCCCTGTATTCCTCCCTGATGAACCCCCAGATATGTCCTATGTATTGTTACATTAGACTGACGAACCCTTTACAGATATGTACTATGCATTGTTACGTTAGACTGATGAACCCTTTACAGATATGTACTATGCATTGTTACATTAGACTGATGAACCTTTACAGATATGTACTATGTATTGTTACGTTAGACTGATGAACCCTTTACAGATATGTACTATGCATTGTTACGTTAGACTGATGAACCCTTTACAGATATGTACTATGTATTGTTACATTAGACTGATGAACTTTTTACAGATATGTACTATGTATTGTTACATTAGACTGATGAACCCTTTACAGATATGTACTATGTATTGTTACATTAGACCTTGAACCCTTTACAGATATGTACTATGTATTGTTACATTAGACTGACGAACCCTTTACAGATATGTACTATGTATTGTTACATTAGACTGATGAACCCTTTACAGATATGTACTATGTATTGTTACGTTAGACTGATGAACCCTTTACAGATATGTACTATGTATTGTTACATTAGACTGATGAACCCTTTACAGATATGTACTATGTATTGTTACATTAGACTGATGAACCCTTTACAGATATGTACTATGTATTGTTACATTAGACTGACGAACCCTTTACAGATATGTACTATGTATTGTTACATTAGACTGATGAACCCTTTACAGATATGTACTATGTATTGTTACGTTAGACTGACGAACCCTTTACAGATATGTACTATGCATTGTTACGTTAGACTGACGAACCCTTTACAGATATGTACTATGTATTGTTACATTAGACTGACGAACCCTTTACAGATATGTACTATGCATTGTTACATTAGACTGATGAACCCTTTACAGATATGTACTATGTATTGTTACAGTCAGAGTTTCTTTATTTCTTCCCTTTTTCTCTCTCGCTCTCTTCACACTATCGTCCCCTTCTCTTTCTTTCTCTCTCTCTCTCTCTCTCTCTCTCTCCCTTCCTCATAACCCTCTCTCTCTCTCTCCCTCCCTTATAATCCCCTCTCACCATCTTTTCCTCTCTCACCCGCTCTCTCACCATCTTTCCCTCACCATCTTTCACTCTCACCCCCTCTCACCATCTCTCCCCCTCTCTCACCATCTCTCCCTCTCCTCACCCCCCCATCTCTCACCATCTTTCCCTCTCCACATACCCCCCCCCAGACAGAGGGACAGAGGAGTAATTCTGTCCATTGGTTATGGGGGATGTTAATGAGCTGATAATTGATAGAGGTTATTAAACGAGGATGGCGGTAATGACGCTCCTTTCATTTGGCTAGCGTGGGCAAGCAGTGTGTGTGTGTGTGAGCGTGTGTGTGTGCAAGCAGTGTGTGTGTGTGTGCAAGCAGTGTGTGTGTGTGCGTGCGTGAGCAAGCAGTGTGTGTGCGTGAGCAAGCAGTGTGTGTGTGTGTGTGTGTGTGTGTGTGTGTGTGTGAGCAAGCAGTGTGTGTGTGTGTGTGTAAGCGTGCGTGTGTGCGTGGGCAAGCAGTGTGTGCGTGAGCAAGCAGTGTGTGTGTGTGTGTGTGTGTGTGTGTGTGTGTGAGCAAGCAGTGTGTGTGTGTGTGTGTGAGCGTGCGTGTGTGCGTGGGCAAGCAGTGTGTGTGCGTGAGCAAGCAGTGTGTGTGTGTGTGTGTGTGTGTGTGTGTGTGTGAGCAAGCAGTGTGTGTGTGTGTGTGTAAGCAGTGTGTGTGTGCAAGCAGTGTGTGTGTGAGAGCGTGTGTGTGAGAGCGTGTGTGTGAGAGCGTGTGTGTGAGAGCGTGTGTGTGAGAGCGTGTGTGTGAGAGCGTGTGTGTGAGAGCGTGTGTGTGAGAGCGTGTGTGTGAGAGCGTGTGTGTGAGAGCGTGTGTGTGTGTGTGTCGGAGTAAAATAGCCGCAGTCATAGATTAATAGGCAAAATTATCATTCAATTTCTGGAATCTCATACGCAATTTATAGAACAAGGGGAGATTAAGGAGCAAGCAGTGAGACAAAAGCAATGTATTTTAATAATGATCTCTATCGGACCGGCTGACAATTTGGTAGTCAGGCTTATTATGTGACTGGTAGCTAAGTGTACAGTTCAGTGTGTGTGTGTGTGTGTGTGTGTGTGTGTGTGTGTGTGTGTGTGTGTGTGTGAGAGAGTGTTCATCAGGTTAGCTAAGTACAGAGACAGAGAGTACAGCCTGAACAACAGCGCCCCCCACAGGAGAACATGACAAACTGCACCATTTGTAAAAAAAAAAACAACAATATCACTGGGCCTGATTCGCAGGAGAGATGAGCGGAGCGCATTCAACTGGGATTTTCACAAATCATTCGTCAACGAGAGAGAGAAATGTGAGTTTGATCCCAAGTGTATATAACACTGGCCCTGTGTGTGTGTGTGTGTGTGTGTGTGTGTGTGTGTGAACACTCACCAGCCATCATAGCCACCAGACTAGCCTTGTAGACATTGGTGTAGGTCCCCAGCTCTCCTATAGCCAGGATGGACTTCATGTGAGCCTCCCCACAGGCCTCTCTGAACTGACACACCTCATCATACATGGCTGAGGAGACAGAGGGCATTTAAATGGACACTGTCAAGGCAACACCATAGCAACATCATAGCTCATACTGCCATAGCAACACCATAGCAACATCATAGTTCATACTGTCATAGGAACATCATAGCTCATACTGCCATAGCAACACCATAGCTCATACTGCCATAGCAACATCATAGTTCATACTGCCATAGGAACATCATAGCTCATACTGCCATAGCAACACCATAGCTCATACTGCCATAGCAACACCATAGCTCATACTGCCATAGCAACACCATAGCTCATACTGCCAAAGCAACATCATAGCAACACCATAGCTCATACTGCCATAGCAACATCATAGCTCATACTGCCATAGCAACACCATAACTCATACTGCCATAGCAACATCATAGTTCATACTGCCATAGCAACATCATAGTTCATACTGCCATAGCAACATCATAGCTCAGACTGCCATAGGAACATCATAGTTCATACTGCCATAGCAACACCATAGCTCATACTGCCATAGCAACACCATAGTTCAATCAACCGTTTCCAGCTACAATAGTCATTTACAACATTAACAATGTCTACACTGTATTTCTGATCAATTTGATGTTATTTTAATGGACAAAAAAAGGACATTTCTAAGTGACCCCAAAATTTTGAACGACACTATGTTTACATATTCACGCTGACTGACTGTATGTTTACATATTCCTGTTGACTGACTGTATGTTTACATATTCACGTTGACTGACTGTATGTTTTTATATTCACGTTGACTGACTGTATGTTTACATATTCACGTTGACTGACTGTATGTTTACATATTCACGTTGACTGACTGTATGTTTACATATTCACGTTGACTGACTGTATGTTTACATATTCCTGTTGACTGACTGTATGTTTACATATTCACGTTGACTGACTGTATGTTTACATATTCACGTTGACTGACTGTATGTTTACATATTCACGTTGACTGACTATGTTTACATATTCATGTTGACTGACTGTATGTTTACATATTCACGTTGACTGACTGTATGTTTACATATTCACGTTGACTGACTGTATGTTTACATATTCACGTTGACTGACTGTATGTTTACATATTCACGCTGACTGACTGTATGTTTACATATTCACGTTGACTGACTGTATGTTTACATATTCACGCTGACTGACTGTATGTTTACATATTCACGTTGACTGACTGTATGTTTACATATTCAGGCTGACTGACTGTGTTTACATATTCACGTTGACTGACTGTATGTTTACATATTCCTGTTGACTGACTATGTTTACAGGCTGTTCTGGAACTAAAGGGTGGTCTTGACACCGGTACTAGCCGGATATGCCTAATAAAGTGTCCGGTGAGTGTCTATTAGGCGACAGGGTAGCCTAGTGGTTAGAGCGTTGGACTAGTAACCAGGAAGGTTGCAAATTCAAACCCGAGCTGACAAGGTACAAATGTGTCGTTCTGCTGAACAGGCAGTTAACCCACTGTTCCCAGGCCGTCATTGAAAATAAGAATTTGTTCTTAACTGACTTGCCTGGTTAAATAAAGGTAAAATTAAATTAAAATACACACCTTCCCACTGGCCAGTGAGCCAGAGTCCTGTTAATGACTATATCTATCTCCATAGCTCCATCCTCTACAGCCATACGGACCTCCTCCAGCCTGGTCTTCAGAGAGGTCTGGCCTGCAGGAAACGGTCGCCACTGAGGAGAGGAGGAGCAGGACGAGAGAGAGACGCCGCTGAGTCATTATCTATAGTTTCCATGTCACAATAGTCTGTTATTTCATTCATGTTGCGGCTGTAGGCCGTTTTAATGTGTTATAATTAAGCAACATACACCTGGACTGTCCAACTGTCCCTCTCTCTCTCTTACCTGGCGACAGGTAGGCTGGAGTTGGCTGCTTTCAGTGACTTCACAGCATCAGCCACACGAGATGGGTACACGCACACCGCTGCAGTAGTCACACCTAGATACACAGATACAACCCAGAACATATAGGTACTCTTCACTCAATGTCAGCACCAAAGATAGGCCTATCATGTGGAAACACAAGAGCATCGTAAGCCCTCTAGTGGACAAAACTAAGGAGCACGTCGCCTCTAGTGGGCAAAACTAAAGGAGCACGTCGCCTACGGTGGGCAAGGCAAGGGAACCGTCGCCTACAGTGGGCAAAACTGAAAGAGCACATCGCCCTCTGAGTGGGCAAAACTAGGAACGTCGCCTCTGGTGGGCAAAACTAAGGGAGTACGTCGCCCTCTAGTGGGCAAAACTAAGGGATAATGCCGCCCTCTAGTGGGCAAAACTAAGGAGCACGTCGCCCTCTAGTGGGCAAAACTAAGGAGCACGCCGCCCTCTAGTGGGCAAAACTGGGGACACGCGCCCTCTAGTGGGCAAACCATGAGCACGCCGCCCTCTAGTGGGCAAACCAAGGAGCATCGACAGACATGTTAAGTCCCTGAAAAAGGGAGAAATAATCACATGTTCATTCACAATCGACATAAAATGGCAGCTGCTCTCAGTACGAAGCTATTCTTTGCTACACCCCACCACCTTCGTCAGACAGACAGACCCCCACTACCTTCTTCGACAGACAGACCCCCCACTACCTTCATCCAGACAGACAGACCCCCCACTACCTTCATCCAGACAGACAGTCCCCACTACCTTCGTCCAGACAGACAGACAGACCCCCCTACCTTCATCCAGACAGACCCCCCACTACCTTCGTCCAGACAGACCCCACTACCTTCGTCCAGACAGACAGACAGAGCCCTCACTACCTTCGTCCAGACAGACAGACAGACAGACCTCCCACTACCTTCTTCCAGACAGACCCCCCCACTACCTTCATCCAGACAGACAGACAGACCTCCCACTACCTTCGTCCAGACAGACAGACAGACAGACAGACCTCCCACTACCTTCGTCCAGACAGACCCCCCACTACCTTCTTCCAGACAGACAGACCCGCCACTACCTTCGTCCAGACAGACCTCCCACTACCTTCTTCCAGACAGACAGACCCGCCACTACCTTCGTCCAGACAGACCTCCCACTACCTTCGTCCAGACAGACCACCCACTACCTTCGTCCAGACAGACCTCCCACTACCTTCGTCCAGACAGACAGACAGTCCCCCCATTACCTTCATCCAGACAGACAGACCCCCCACTACCTTCATCCAGACAGACAGACAGTCCCCCCACTACCTTCATCCAGACAGACAGACAGTCCCCCACTACCTTCATCCAGACAGACAGACCCCCACTACCTTCTTCCAGACAGACAGACCCCCGCACCTTCGTCCAGGCAGACAGACAGACCCCCACTACCTTCATCCAGACAGACAGACCCCCCACTACCTTCATCCAGACAGACAGACCCCCACCACCTCATCCAGACAGACTCCTCACTACCTTCATCCAGACAGACAGACTTCCTACTACCTTCGTTCCAGACAGACAGACAGACTCCCCACTACCTTCATCCAGACAGACAGACCCCCCCTACCTTCATCCAGACAGACAGACCTCCCACTACCTTCATCCAGACAGACAGACCCCACTCTTCATATCCAGACAGACAGACCCCCACTACCTTCATCCAGACAGACAGACCCCCACTACCTTCATCCAGACAGACAGACAAGAGACCCCCACTACTTCATCCAGACAGACAGACCCCACTACCTTCGTCCAGACAGACAGACCCCACTACCTTCATCCAGACAGAGACCTCCCACTACCTTCGTCCAGACAGACAGACAGACCCCCCACTACCTTCATAAAGACAGACAGACCCCCACTACCTTCGTCCAGACAGACCGGGACCCCCACTCACCTCTCATCCAGGACAGACAGACCCCCACTCCCCCCTTCATCCAGACAGACAGAGACCCCCACACTACCTTCATCCGGACAGACAGACCCCCCACTACCTTCATCCAGACAGACAGACCCCCCACTACCTTCATCCAGACAGACAGACCCCCCACTACCTTCATCCAGACAGACAGACCCCCCACTACCTTCATCCAGACAGACAGATCCCCCCACTACCTTCGTCCAGACAGACAGACCCCCCACTACCTTCATCCAGACAGACAGACAGACAGACCCCCCACTACCTTCGTCCAGACAGACAGACAGACAGACCTCCCACTACCTTCGTCCAGACAGACAGACAGACCCCCCACTACCTTCATCCAGACAGACAGACCCCCCACTACCTTCATCCAGACAGACAGACAGACCCCCCACTACCTTCGTCCAGACAGACAGACAGACCCCCCACTACCTTCTTCCAGACAGACAGACAGACCCCCCACTACCTTCCTCCAGACAGACAGACAGACCCCCCACTACCTTCATCCAGACAGACAGACCCCCCACTACCTTCATCCAGACAGACAGACCCCCCACTACCTTCAGTCCAGACAGACAGACCCCCCACTACCTTCATCCAGACAGACAGACAGACCCCCCACTACCTTCATCCAGACAGACAGACAGACCCCCACTACCTTCATCCAGACAGACAGACAGACCCCCACTACCTTCGTCCAGACAGACAGACCCCCACTACCTTCAGTCCAGACAGACAGACCCCCCACTACCTTCATCCAGACAGACAGACCCCCCACTACCTTCATCCAGACAGACAGACCCCCACTACCTTCGTCCAGACAGACAGACCCCCCACTACCTTCATCCAGACAGACAGACAGACCCCCCACTACCTTCATCTAGACAGACAGACCCCCCACTACCTTCATCCAGACAGACAGACCCCCCACTACCTTCGTCCAGACAGACAGACCTCCCACTACCTTCATCCAGACAGACAGACCTCCCACTACCTTCATCCAGACAGACAGACCCCCACTACCTTCATCCAGACAGACAGACCCCCCCACTACCTTCATCCAGACAGACAGACCCCCCTACCACCTTCATCTCCAGACAGACAGACCCCCATCACCCCATTCCAGACAGACCAGACCTCCCCTACCTTCCAGAGACAGACCACCACCTTAGTCCAGACAGACCCCCACCTTCTTCCAGACAGACAGACAGACTCCCCCACCGCCGTCCAGACAGACAGAACCCCCACTACCTTCTTTCCAGACAGACCCCCACTACTCTTCGTCCAGACAGACAGACCCCACCTTCTTCCAGACAGACATAGATCTTCACTACCTTCATGTCCAGACAGACAGACTCTACTACCTTCTTCCAGACAGACAGACAGACTTCACTACCTTCGCTCCAGACAGACCTCTTCATCATCAGTCACCAGACAGACTCCCACTACTCATCTGAGACCCCCACCACTTTCATCCTAGACAGACCCCCCCACTACCTTATTCAGACAGACAGAGATAATAGACTCTCTATAATATCATCCAGACAGACAGACCCCCCACTACCTTCGTCCTGCATGTCCATGCTCTTCAGCAGGTCGTAGCGTACCGGCTGGGTCGCCTTCATACACAGCCGGTGGACGTTGCCGGGCGTGTCGTCACCGGCCAAGGTCGTCAGGTCAATACAGGTCACCGCCCGCAGCACCCACGCCGCCTGGAGACAGACAGAGAGCATTATGGGTAATGTTGTAACACAGAGTCCGATGTCAACTCATACCGGGGTGTTTAACTGTTTGTTCTCAATACAAGGGGCTGGTGTGGACAACACTTCAACACTAGATAACACACAAAACCATACCAGAC
>NW_027015104.1:0-12171 GCF_036934945.1 Oncorhynchus masou masou
CAGAGGGAGGTGTTCAGTCCCAGGGTCCTGAGCTTGATGATGAGCCAGGAGGGGACTATTGTGTTGAATGCTGATCTAAAGTCAATGAACAGCATTCTTACATAGGTATTAATTTTGTCAAGGTGGGTGAGGGCAGTGTGGAGTGCAATAGATTGCGTCATCTGCGGATCTGTTGGGGCGGTATAAGAATTGGAGTCAAATCAAATCAAATTTATTTATATAGCCCTTCGTACATCAGCTGATATCCTCAAAGTGCTGTACAGAAACCCAGCCTAAAACCCCAAAAACAGCAAGCAATGCAGGTGTAGAAGCACGGTGGCTAGGAAAACTCCCTAGAAAGGCCAAAACCTAGGAAGAAACCTAGAGAGGAACCAGGCTATGTGGGGTGGCCAGTCCTCTTCTGTGCCGGGTAGAGATTATAACAGAACATGGCCAAAATGTCAAATGTTCATAAATGACCAGCATGGTCAAATAATAAGGCAGAACAGTTGAAACTGAGCAGCAGCACGGCCAGGTGGACTGGGGACAGCAAGGAGTCATCATGTCAGGTAGTCCTGGGGCATGGTCCTAGGGCTCAGGTCCTCCGAGAGAGTAAGAAAGAGAATTAGAAAGAGCATATGTGGGTGGCCAGTCCTCTTCCGGCTGTGCCGGGTGGAGATTATAACAGAACATGGCCAAGATGTTCAAATGTTCATAAATGACCAGCATGGTCGAATAATAATAAGGCAGAACAGTTGAAACTGGAGCAGCAGCACGGCCAGGTGGACTGGGGACAGCAAGGAGTCATCATGTCAGGTAGTCCTGGGGCATGGTCCTAGGGCTCAGGTCCCTCCAGTGGGTTCAGGGTGTCTGGGATGATGGAGTTGATGTGAGCCATGACCAGCCTTCAAAGCATTTCATGACTATACATGTGAGCGGTACAGGTCGATAGTCATTTAGGCAGGTTACCTTGCCCTACTTTGGCATGGAGACTATTAGGTCTGCTTGAAACAGGTTGGTATTACAGACCGGGTCAGGGATAGGTTGAAAATGTCAGTGAAGACACTTGCCAGCTGGTCAACTCATGCTCTGAGTACGTGTCCTGGTATTCCGTCTGGCCCCACAGCCTTCCAAATGTTAACCTGTTTAAAACCTTTTTGGGGATAGGGGGCAGCATTTTCACTTTTTGATGAATAGCGTGCCCAGAGTGAACTGCCTCCTACTCTGTCCCAGATGCTAATATATGCATATTATTATTATTATTGGATAGAAACACTCTGAAGTTTCTAAAAACTGTTTGAATAATGTCATATGGCAGGCGAAACCTGAGAAACATCCAACCAGGAAGTGGGAAATCTGAGGTTTGTAGTTTTTCAAAGCTTGGCCTACCGAACACACAGTGTCTATGGAGTCAAGTTACTTCCTACGGCTTCCACTAGATGTCAACCGTCTTTAGAAACTGGTTTGAGGATTCTATTATAAAGGAGGGGCTCATGAGACCTGTTTGAGTCAGTGGTCTGGCAGAGTGTCTCAGGCTCGTGATGTGCGCTCCCGACAGAGTTAGCTCTCGTTCCAGTACTTTTCTTCAGACATAGGAATTCTCTAGTTGGAACATTATTGATGTTTTATGTTATAAACATCCTAAAGATTAATTCCATACATCGTTTGACTTGTTTTTTTACGACCTGTAATGGAACTTTTAGAGTTTTTTGTATGGACAAGGTGCTCATGCCTCCTGAAGATGGATTACTGGGCTGAACACACTAACAACAAGTGGCTATTTGGACATAAATGATGGACTTTATGGAACAAATCAGTCATTTATTGTCGAACTGGGATTCCTGGGAGTGCCTTCTGATGAAGATCATCAAATGTAAGTGAATATTTATAGTGTTATTTCTAACTTCTGTTGACTCCAAAATGACAGATATTTCTCTGGCTCGATTGGGCTCTGAGCGCTGTTCTCAGATTATGATTTTTCCGTAAAGTTTTTTTGAAATCTGACACAGCGGTTGCATTAAGGATCGGCTGTCAAAGGAATCAAAACATTACTGTACATAACTTGCCAATGTAAACTGAGATTTTTGGATATAAATATGCACATTATTGAACAAAACATACATGTATTGTGTAACATGATGTCCTATGAGTGTCATCTGATGAAGATCATCAAAGGTTAGTGATTAATTTTATCTATATTTCTGCTTTTTGTGACTCCTATCTTTGGCTGGAAAAATGGCTGTGTGTTTTTTGACTTGGCGGTGATCAAACATAATCATATGTTGTGCTTTCGCTGTAAAGCATTTTTGAAATCGGACACGATGGGTAGATTAACAAGAAGTTTATCTTTCATTTGCTGTATTGGACTTGTTAATGTGTGAAAGTTACATTTTCTAAAAAATATTTTTGAATTTCGCTCGTTGCCTTTTCAGCGGAATGTTGTCGAGGGGTTCTGCTAGCGGAACGCCTGCGCTAGAAAGGTTAATGGTCTTACTCTTATAGACTACGGGGAGCAAGATCACACAGAACAGCTAGTACTCTCATGCATGGTTCAGTGTTGCTTGCCTCGAAGCAAGCATAGAAGGCATTTCGCTCCTCTGGTAGGCTTGCGTCGCTAGCAGCTCGTGGGTTTCCCCTTTGTATTCTGTGATAGTTTGCAAGCCTGGCCACATCCGTCGAGCCTCATGAAATTGCAACAAGCGGTTCTGTGAAAATTTTAAATTGGTTTTCTGGATTGGTTCGCTCAGCGTATCCTGCCTTGGTAAAACACGCTGTTAAGACACTGATGCCCTTTGCAATCACGTACCTATGCGAGAGTGGATTCTCCGCCCTCACTAGGATGAAAACTAAATACAGGCACAGAATGAGTGTGGGAAATGATTTAAGACTGAGGCTCTCTCCAATACAAACCAAGATTGCAGAGTTACAGTATGTGCATCCTTTCAAGCACACCCTTCTCATTAACCTGTGGTGAGTTCATCACAATTTTCAATGAACAAATAAAGTTTTATATGTTAGATGGCTAAAATAAGAGCAAAATGATTGATTATTATTATATTATTATTTGTGCTCTGGTCCTATAAGAGCTCTCTGGTCCTATAAGAGCTCTTTGTCATTTCCCATGAGCCAGGTTGTGACATAAACTCACACTCATTCTTATGTTTAATAAATGTATTGTATTTTGTGTGTGTGGTAGGCTTACAATGATGGTAAAAACATTTGAGAGTGCGCTGACTCTGGTGCTAGAGGGGGTACGCAGCTGGAGGTTGAATATTTGAAGGGGTACGGGACTGAAAAAGTTTGGGAACCACTGCTCTTTATGGTAGAGTGGTCAGACGGAAGCCACTTTTCAGTAATAGTCACATGACAACCCGCTTGGAGTTTGCCAAAAGGCACCTAAAGACTCTCGACCATGAGAAACAAGATTATCTGGTCTGATGAAACCAAGATTGAACTTTTGGCCTGATTGCCAAGCGTCACGTCTGGAGGAAACCTGACACCATCCCTACGTCGAAGCATGGTGGTGGCAGCATCATGCTGTGGGGATGTTTTTCAGCAGCAGAGATTGGGAGACTAGTCAGGATCAAGCAAAGATGAACAGAGCAAAATACAGAGAGATCCTTGATGAAAACCTGCTCCTAAAGCTCTCAGGACCTCAGACTGGATCGAAGGTTTACCTTCCAACGGAACAACGACCCTAAGCACACAGCCAAGACAACGCAGGAGTGGCTTCGTGACAAGTCTCTGAATGTACTTGAGTGGCCCAGCCAAAGCCAGGACTTGAACCAGATCGAAAATACCCGTGCAGCAATGCTCCCCCTCCAACCTGACAGAGCACGAGAAGATCTGCAGAATTGGAAAAACTTTCCAAATACAGGTGTGCCAAGCTTGTAGAGTCATACAAGGAAGCTTGGAGGCTGCAAAATGTGCAAGAAAGTCCTAAACCTGTTTTTGCTTGGTAATTATGGGGTATTGTGTGAAGATTGATGGGGGGGAAACTATTTAATCAATTTTAGAATAAGGCAGTAATTTAACATATTTTGGGGAAAAGTCAAGGGGTCTGAATACTTTCCGAATGCACTGTACATTGGAGAAAACTGCCACTTAAGTTTTGTGGTCAGTTTGCATTACCTTGTTAGTTTAATTAAAATATAGTGGCAGGTGAGGGTCTACTTGGGGGAGTGGGTCCACCAAGAGACTGAAGTGAGAAGAGTGGAGGCCCCACACACACGCCTCAGAGAAGTGTCTGATGCCCTCCCAGTCACCCCATCACAATCCCCTTGATAGAGCCCCTCTCCACTCTCACCAATAACCACCATTGAATCTTAGATATCATGCCAAACAAGGAATAATAATGACTCGACATCCTCTCCTAAACTGTTCAGAACTCTTTTCATTTGCAAGTCACAAAATGTATACAATTACACTGTAGTATAATTAAATCCTTCCTTCTCCCGCTACCAAGCCAAACCCATCCCTCTCCACCTCCCCCTCCCTGTTTTCTCTCCCCTTTACCCCACCCAAGCCAAGCTTTCTCAACTTCCCATGCTTTCGCATTAATTCCTGCCCAATTTATACCTAATGCATCCACACACCCATTCTCTCCCATCCTCCAACAACACATATTCATATTCACCATCCCACACTCTTCCCTCATCCGTCCATTCATATACACACACACACACACACACGCACACGCACACACACACACACACACACACACACACACACACACACACACACACACACACACACACACACACACACACACACACACACACACACACACACACACTTCCAACTGGGAAGGTTTCTTGTAGCTTGATTAGGGCTTCATCTGCACTTGTGAATTCCATCCTTTGCGTTCCTTCCATACCTACAGTACTGCCGGGAAGGCGGAGGTTGAGATTTGATTCCCTCTTCCTCCTTTTCCTCCTTGACTGTTGAAGCAGAATGTATCGCTTGTGTTTTTTTTCTCAGCCTAGCAGATAGATCCTGGACGAATCAAATGGACTGGCCTTGGATTTTGATCTCCTTTCCCCCATGTTGACTTGGATAGTTCCAAAGCTTGACAACAGATTGTAGCAGTTAGTTTGTTTTGGTGAGCATTGAGAGCATTTTAGCTATGTTTTCCTGGATATCCTTTAACTGTTTATTACTCTCATTTGCATCTCCAATTTGCTCCTTGTCTTTTGCTCTGGGAGAATTGTTATAATATATTTTTTTAATTGAACCTTTATTTAACTAGGCATGCCAGTTAAGAACAAATTCTGATTTACAGTGACGGCCTACACCGGCCAAACCTAGGCCAATTGTGCTCCGCTCTATGGGACTCCCAATCACAGCCGGTTGTTATACAGCCTGATTCAAACCAACATTGAGATGCAGTGCCTTAGACCGCTGCCCCACTCAATTTATCGATTATAGAGGCTTAATTTGAACTTTGTTGTCTGGCTTCTACATAAACCACAGTTTTGTCGGTACAAAACAGATGTACTCACTCCCCATGCATCCTATACAAACATGCGCCTGGCACATTTTCTCTATGAATGACAGACCACATTCTCCGTAATTTCCAAAGAAATGGGCATGACTACTTTAGGGGTGGGGCAGAGAGATGTAAAAAACACAGACAGCTCTATTCTCTTATGTTTAAACCTGATGCACCAAGACAGCAGCCGTTCCTGAACTAAACTGACAGAGGTTGAGGTAAGGATATTTTAATAGAATTTGATCTTAAAGTCAAGGTCGCAGATAATGGACATCTGGTGCTGTATATTAATTTAACTAATATAGCTACATGGGTATAAACTAGAAATATTCTTTGTTAGCTTACAATTGTACAATTTATACACCAAGCATATAGAAACCACAGACTGCTGGAAAGCCCCAAACGCAAGATTGTAATTTCTATGACTCACACATAGGAGGAACATATTGCCTGTAGCCTACTGTACATGGTAACCTGGTACATACCAATTAGCACATATGGAAAACGGCTGTGAGGATTTTCCTAAAATATTCACAAAATAATACAATTACAATCTTTATATAATAAAAATCTAATTTAATCAATAACATGTGGGATACCATATTTGAGTCAACATTAGCAAGCCAGCAGCAGATAAAACAGAAAGTGAATTCTCTCCTCCATCTCTCCCAAGTTTTAGCTTGCGGCTATCATTGTCTAGGGTTAAGATATTTACTTGCCCATACCAGTGACAAACTTATCTATGTTATCGACATATTGGCAGTACACAAACAAAATCTAGCCTACTTATTTTGGCAGTTAGAAAGAAATAGCCGCAAATTCATTCAGAAATAGAGGAAGTGGATAGCTAGCTATAGCAATTTAACGTTATCTGCTGCCTCTTCAATAATAAGCAACTGTGCCTATATTGATCCTAAGATCAAAAAATAAACTTTTCTATGGACCAAAATCCACAATCGACCCCTCCAAAGAAAGCATGGCCCCGGGGCTTCTCCAAAATGCCACCCAATCCGCGATCTGATCCATGGACGAAGCATCGTATTTCAATTTAGCCCGCACTCAGCATGCCACATAACGACCAAATAACCGCAACCACAAACACCTTGAGAACAACTTTTTCCCATATTTAGATGGAAGACCTGAGTTAAATGCCGTAGCTTCTCAATAATGCTATAGACGCCCAATTCACCTGCCTCATTTTGAATCCCACTTTGTATAAGTTTTCATTGACTGTGTGACGCTGACCACAGGGCATTGTAGGATTGTTTCAAAGTTAGAGCAGATTTGGATAACAGAAACAACTTTTAGAACAGCATTACAATATTTGAACAATTGATTTTAGAGTTTGTAATTTGGGATTGTTTTTGGGGGGTGCTTTAAGTGACTCATATATGCATTTCTGGCATTGAGAAATAGGTGCTACACTGCCTTTAAGATTATACTAACTGTATTTGATTAACTTCCCACTTATAACACATGAAAATAATCAACTTTTCTATTGTAAAATAGAACAAAGGAGATGTTGTGTGTTGTATCAGTATCCAATTAAATGTATGTCATGTATAGAGGATTGCAAATGTTATTGCTCTATTCTAGAGGTGTCAACGTAATTTTCCAAATGTGACCATTTCTGTGAAGCCAATGTCAAGAGACCTGCACATTGCTTGGGGAAAAAATGACATTTTCAAATTCTGCGTATTTACATGCTCAAAGTTGAGCAATTTCCTCTTTGTTGGAATAGTATGAGCTCTGAATTTATTATTCGAATGTGTTGTCATTCCCAACATCAAATATTTTCATATAATTTTAGTATTGGGAATTAGGGGACAAATTATATCTGATGGCAGGCCACGAATGGTCACTGAAAGGTATCTACCTCTCTTGATATACTAATGTCTCTCCCTCAGACAGCTTTGCTCCTATTCATCATCTCTGACTTTTACATTTCTAATTCCTACTCTTGCTTTTTCTTACTGTGACTATTGCTCTGTATCTTTCTGTGTCTCTGTGTCTAATCTATATTGATACTATGTGTCACGCCCTGACCATAGAGAGCTGTTTATTTTCTGTTGGTTGGGGCGTTTTATGTTGGCCTGGTATGGTTCCCAATCAGAGACAGCTGTTTATCGTCTCTGATTGGGGATCAGATTTAGGTAGCCATTCTCCTCATCATGTTTGTGGGATCTTGTCTACAGTTAGTTGCCTGTGTGCACACCAGTAGCTTCACGTTTTGTTTGTGCTTTGTTGTTTTTGTTTGAGTTTCCGTTTATTAAAATATGTGGAACTCTAAGCATGCTGCGCCTTGGTCCAATCATTATAATGAACGTGACACTATGCCAATGAATGACAAATGGTTGACTCACAACACAGCATGTGACTTTGTAGTTTGACAACATTTGACTGTGTGCTGGCATAAATAGGGTACTGTACTATCAGGGATCTGGGAATTCCTCAATTAGAGTTGGTTGGTTTTGAATGGTTTAGAATACCTAGGTTAGATTTTCAACAGAACGTCCACCTTACTATGTGAGAAACTGTATGTGTAATTCTTCTGATCTACAGTTGCAACACTGTTTGCTTTAGATTTTAGTCAACAGACACACCCTTCTCACCCACTTCATTATCATATTTTGTTTGGAATTCTCTCTTTGTCTTTGTAACTTTGTGATAATTGACTCTGTAGGGTGTACTTACCGCAGAGCACCATCTGTTTGGAGCCCACCTGTTTAGCAAAATGACCTGTTTTGCATGTTGTTATGGCATTAATACATGTCACATATCAGTTTGCAAACAATGTAAAAAAAAATCACTGAGTTAATAAAGCCACATACAAACATGGTCTCTTTTTTGCTTTCTTGAGTAAGGCAGCTCCAAAATGCAGGTGTTTCAGCTTAGGTCAGTGCTTTCAGTGGTGGTGGGGCAGCTAGCGGAAAATAAGGCGAGTACGGGTTGGTAATGTTCTCTAGTTGCGTCGTGATTGGCTCAGTGTTCTGTCACTCATGGGTACACTACGTTACCGCAAAATCTACGGGGAGAGCTCAAAATTCAAGGTGCTTGGGTGCTGCCATAGAGTTATATTAGAAGTGGCCATCCAAGAAGGGTCAAGGTTGTTAGCAGTTGATGTTATTCTTCAATAACACAAACTCCAAAGCAAATCAGGGGGAGAAAAATAGGTTTATTTGAGAAGGACAAATCTTAGACGTTATGTTGAGCGTTAGATGTTCCGTCTCCCTTGTCCTCAGCTTTTCTCCACAGAACCAAGGAACAGGATGCCATATATAACCGCCGTCGCCTTCCACTTCAAGTTAGCACAAGAACGTAAATTCAAAAATGTCTTGTAATCTGCTACATAAATTATGTTATATGCCAAGGAGATGTGTATACTGTAGCTAAGAAAGTAATACTAAGTGTATGTTTGTGTAGTAAGCTGTTAGTAGCACATGTGCCTCACCCTAATAATTTGGTCCCTGTTCCCCTCATAATTTAGCCTCATGTTCTGACTTGGTGGTGCACATGTAGCCTTTAACCTGTTATCATTGAACATTGTAAGAGCTTTCATTGTCTGCTTATATGCCCCCTTTATTTATCCTACGGTTCTGACTTGGTGTACAGGGAGAATACTGTAAGAATGGTTCATGTTCTGAAATCTGGTGCTGTACATTTCAAAAGCTGAACAAATAGTTATATTGACAACGTCCGGCCAGGCTCGCTCATTAATGTCTTAATCGAAATTACAGACTGCCTCTTATCCACTCTTCATCCCCTTATGCCATAGTGTGTACATCTCAATTGCCAATAGAAACCATATTTGTTTAAGCAAGTCATCCATATCAGGTATGTTTTTAAAAAGGCAGTGAATGAGGTTGAATTAACTGTTTCTCTGCCAGTCAAGGCTCCGCTGATAGCCATGTGTAGCGGTGGTAAGGTGTTAGGACTGTTGTTGGGACAACTTTATGTAGGCCCTAACAGTTTGTGGGCACCGTTTGTCACCGTTATAGTCCAATTAATGTATTGTTTAGTTGTGTAGTGGCTTTGCTGGCATCCATCTAAAATAATTTTAGGGAGTTTGCCCCACCAAGATTTACATGCTAAAATCGCCACTGCAACAATAGTATATGCCTGCTTCACTTTCTCTGTGTATGACAGACTGACCACATTCTCTGTCATTTCCCGAGAAAGGGGCATGATTACTTTAGTGGTCGCACTGAGGAGAGGTAAAAAAAAACACCCAGCTGTGTAATTTTATGTTTACACCTGACACAGCAAGACAGCAGCCATACCCGAACTAAACTGACAGAGATAAGGATCATTTAATAGGATTTGATCTTAAATTCCAGGTAGCAGATAATGGACCTTATCTGACATTAATGTAGTTGGTGCTGTATATTAATTTAACTAAAATAAATGGGTTCCTACTTGAAAAATGATTTATTAGTTTACAGGTTATGCAACCCGCATATAAAAATTGTAATTGGTATGACTCACACAGTAGAGGAACATATTTCCTGAAGCCTACTGTACATGGTAACCTGATACACACCATGTGGCACTTCATTTCACTTAGTTATGGAAAACGGCAGGTTTTTTCCTCCTCCAAAATATTCACAACATATTTACACAATTACAATCTTATTTCAGCAATAACATGTGGAAAAACATTTGCGTGAACGCTATCAAGCCAACAGCAGACGAAACAGAAAGTGAATTATCTCCTCCTCTCTCCCCAGTTTTAGCATGCGGATAACACTGTCTAGCTGGTTAGGTTTAGAATATTTACTTCCCATGTATAACAAGCATGAAGTTAATCAACTTTGCTTTTGTAAAATAGAACAAAGGAGATTTTGTGTGTTGTATCAGTATCCAATGAACTCAGGTTAGTGGCATCTTAATTGGGGAGGACAGGTTTGTGGTAATGGCTGGAGTGGAATGGGGGAAGGATATCAAGTACATCAAACACATGTCATTATTATGAGCCATCTTCCCCTCAGCAGCCTCCACTGAATGAAATGTATGTCATGTAAAGAGGGTTGAACAAGTTATTGCTCTATTTTAGAGGTGTCAATGTAATTTGCCAAATGTGGCCATTTCTGTAAAAGCCAATGTTAGGAAAACTGTACATTGCGGGAAATACATGGCATTTTCATATTCTGCATGTTCATAGTTGAACAATTACCTCTTTGTTTGAATACTGTAGCATAAGCTCTGAATTCATTATTGTAATATGTTGTCATTCCCAACATGAAATCTTTTAAAAGCATTGTAGTGTTGAGAACAGAAGTAGGGGCCACATTATATTTGATGGCAGGCCACAAACGGTCACAAAGGTACACAACATGATCAAAAGTATGTGGACACCTGCTCGTAGAACATCTCATTCCAAAATCATGGGCATTAACATGGAGTTAGTACCCCCTTTGCTGCTATAACAACCTCCACTCTTCTGGGAAGGATTTCCACTAGATGTTGAAACATTGCTGCGTGGACTTGCTGCCATTCAGCCAAAAGAGCATTAGTGAGGTCGGGCACTGAGGTTGGGCGATGAGGCCTGGCTCACATTCGGCGTTCCAATTCATCCCAAAAGTGTTCAATGGGGTTGAGGGATCTGTGTAGGCCAGTGAAGTTCTTCCACACCGATCTCGACAAACCATTTCTGTATGGACCGTGTTTTGTACATGGGGGCATTGTCATGCTGAAATAGGAAAGGGCCTTCCCCAAAAATCATCTAGAATGCCATTGTATGCTGTAGTGTTAAGATTACCCTTCACTGGAACTAAAAGGCCTAGCCCGAACCATGAAAAACTGCCCCTGGGCATTATTCCTCCTCCATCATGATAAAATGCAGACCACATTACCTACCGAGAGAGTTTTCATCGATATTCTTTGTAGCTGATAACATTGAATGAGCTATATTCTGCCATAAGCAAACAAGAAAACGCTCACCCAGAGGCGGCGCCCCTAGTGGCCGGGGACTTTAATGCAGGGACACTTAAATCAGTTTAACCTCATTTCTATCAACATGTTAAACGTGCAACTTAAACAAAAATAACTCTAGACCACCTTTACTCCACACACAGATGCTTACAAAGCTCTCCCTCACCCCCCAATCTGACCATAATTCTATCCTCCTGATTCCTGCTTACAAGCAAAAATTAAAGCAGGAAACACCAGTGACTAGATCAATAAAAATGTGGTCAGATGAAGCAGTTGCTAAGCTACATGACTGTTTTGCTCGCACAGACTGGAATATGTTCCGGGATTCCTCCAATGGCATTGAGGACTACACCACATCTGTCATTGGCTTCATCAATAAGTGCATCGAGGACGTAGTCCCCACTGTGACTGAACGTATATACATACCCCAACCAGAAACCATGGATTACAGGCAACATCCACACTGAGCTAAAGGCTAGAGCTGCCGCTTTCAAGGAGCGGGACTCTAACACGGAAGCTTATAATAACTCCCGCTATGCCATCCGACAAACCATCAAAACAGGCAAAGCGTCAAGACAGGACTAAGATCGAGTCGTACTACAGCAGTTCTGACGCTAGTCGGATGTGACTGGGCCTGCAAACCATTACAGATGACAAAGGGAAGCAAAGCCGAGAGCTGCCCAGTGACACGAGCCTCCGGACGAGCCAAACTAACTCTATGCTCGCTTCGAGGCGAATAACACTGAAACATGCATGAGAGCACCACCTGT
>NW_027015105.1:0-12169 GCF_036934945.1 Oncorhynchus masou masou
TCTCTCTCTCTCTCTCTCTCAATTCAATTCAATTCAAGGGGCTTTATTGGCATGGGAAACATGTGTTAACATTGCCAAAGCAAGTAAGGTATATAATATATAAAGTGAAATAAACAATAAAAATTAACAGTAGACATCACACATACAAGTTTCAAAACAATAAAGACATTACAAATGTCATATTATATATATATATATACAGTGTTTTTACAATGTGCAAATGGTAAAGGACACAAGATAAAATAAATAAGCATAGATATGTGTTGTATTTACAATGGTGTGCGTGTTCTTCACTGGTTGCCCTTTTCTCGTGGCAACAGGTCACAAATCTTGCTGCTCTGATGGCACACTGTGGAATTTCACCCAGTAGATATGGGAGTTTTCAAAATTGGATTTGTTTTCAAATTCTTTGTGGATCTGTGTAATCTGAGGGAAATATGTCTCTCTAATATGGTCATACATTGGGCAGGAGGTTAGGAAGTGCAGCTCAGTTTCCACCTCATTTTGTGGGCAGTGAGCACATAGCCTGTCTTCTCTTGGAGAGCCATGTCTGCCTACGTCGACCTTTCTCAATAGCAAGGCTATGCTCGCTTGAGTCTGGTACATAGTCAAAGCTTTCCTTAATTTTGGGTCAGTCACAGTGGTCAGGTATTCTGCCGTTGTGTACTCTCTGTGTAGGGGCCAAATAGCATTCTAGTTTGCTCTGTTTTTTGTTAATTCTTTCCAGTGTGTCAAGTAATTATCTTTTGTTTTCTCATGATTTGGTTGGGTCTAATTGTGCTGCTCTCATGGGGCTCTGTAGGGTGTGTTTGTGAACAGAGCCCAGACCAGCTTGCTTAGGGGACTCTTCTCCAGGTTCATCTCTCTGTAGGTGATGGCTTTGTTGTGGAAGGTTTGGGAATCGCTTCCTTTTAGGTGGTTATAGAATTTAACTGCTCTTTTCTGGATTTTGATAATTAGTGGGTATCGGCCTAATTCTGCTCTGCATGCATTATTTGGTGTTCTACGTTGTACACTGAGGATATTTTTGCAGAATTCTGCGTGCAGAGTCTCAATTTGGTGTTTGTCCCATTTTGTGAAGTCTTGGTTGGTGAGCGGACCCCAGACCTCACAACCATAAAGGGCAATGGGCTCTATGACTGATTCAAGTATTTTTAGCCAAATCCTAATTGGTATGTTGAAATTTATGTTCCTTTTGATGGCATAGAATGCCCTTCTTGCCTTGTCTCTCAGATCGTTCACAGCTTTGTGGAAGTTACCTGTGGCGCTGATGTTTAGGCCAAGGTATGTATAGTTTTTTGTGTGCTCTAGGGCAACAGTGTCTAGATGGAATTTGTATTTGTGGTCCTGGTGACTGGACCTTTTGGAACACCATTATTTTGGTCTTACTGAGATTTACTGTCAGGGCCCAGGTCTGACAGAATCTGTGCATAAGATCTAGGTGCTGCTGTAGGCCCTCCTTGGTTGGTGACAGAAGCACCAGATCATCAGCAAACAGCAGACATTTGACTTCAGATTCTAGTAGGGTGAGGCGGGTGCTGCAGACTTTTCTAGTGCCCGCGCCAGTTCGTTGATATATATGTTGAAGAGGGTGGGGCTTAAGCTGCATCCCTGTCTAACCCCACGACCCTGTGTGAAGAAATGTGTGTGTTTTTGACAATTTTAACCGCACACTTGTTGTTTGTGTACATGGATTTTATGATGTCGTATGTTTTACCCCAACACCACTTTCCATCAGTTTGTATAGCAGACCCTCATGCCAAATTGAGTCGAAGGCTTTTTTTGAAATCAACAAAGCATGAGAAGACTTTGCCTTTGTTTTGGTTTGTTTGGTTGTCAATTAGGGTGTGCAGGGTGAATACATGGTCTGTTGTACGGTAATTTGGTAAAAAGCCAATTTGACATTTGCTCAGTACATTGTTTTCATTGAGGAAGTGTACGAGTCTGCTGTTAATGATAATGCAGAGGATTTTCCCAAGGTTACTGTTGACGCATATTCCACGGTAGTTATTGGGGTCAAATTTGTCTCCATTTTTGTGGATTGGGGTGATCAGTCCTTGGTTCCAAATATTGGGGAAGATGCCAGAGCTAAGGATGATGTTAAAGAGTTTAGTATAGCCAATTGGAATTTGTTGTCTGTATATTTGATCATTTCATTGAGGATACCATCAACACCACAGGCCTTTTTGGGTTGGAGGGTTTTTATTTTGTCCTGTAACTCATTCAATGTTATTGGAGAATCCAGTGGGTTCTGGTAGTCTTTAATAGTTGATTCTAAGATCTGTATTTGATCATGTATATGTTTTTGCTCTTTATTCTTTGTTATAGAGCCAAAAAGATTGGAGAAGTGGTTTACCCATACATCTCCATTTTGGATAGATAATTCTTCGTGTTGTTGTTTGTTTAGTGTTTTCCAATTTTCCCAGAAGTGGTTAGAGTCTATGGATTCTTCAATTACATTGAGCTGATTTCTGACATGCTGTTCCTTCTTTTTCCGTAGTGTATTTCTGTATTGTTTTAGTGATTCACCATAGTGAAGGCGTAGACTCAGGTTTTCCGGGTCTCTATGTTTTTGGTTGGACAGGTTTCTCAATTTCTTTCTTAGAATTTTGCATTCTTCATCAAACCATTTGTCATTGTTGTTAATTTTCTTCGGTTTTCTATTTGAGATTTTTAGATTTGATAGGGAAGCTGAGAGGTCAAATATACTGTTAAGATTTTCTACTGCCAAGTTTACACCTTCACTATTATAGTGGAACGTTTTACCCAGGAAATTGTCTAAAAGGGATTGAATTTGTTGTTGCCTAATTGTTTTTTGGTAGGTTTCCAAACTGCATTCCTTCCATCTATAGCATTTCTTAATGTTACTCAGTTCCTTTGGCTTTGATGCCTCATGATTGAGTATTGCTCTGTTTAGGTAGACTGTGATTTTGCTGTGGTCTGATAGGGGTGTCAGTGGGCTGACTGTGAACGCTCTGAGAGACTCTGGGTTGAGGTCAGTGATAAAGTAGTCTACAGTACTACTGCCAAGAGATGAGCTATAGGTGTACCTACCATAGGAGTCCCCTCGAAGCCTACCATCTCTCTCTCTCTCTCTTTAGACCACATAGACCTAATAAAACACTTCAAATGGTAGTCTAACCGCTGAGTCTGTCTCTCTCTCTTTTTAGACCACATAGACATAATACAACACCTAATACAACACTCTCTCTCTCTCTCTCTCTCTCTCTCTCTCTCTCTCTCTCTTTCTTTTTAGACCACATAGACCTAATAAAACACTTCAAATGGTAGTCTAACCGCTGAGTCTGGGTCTCTCTCTCTCTCTCTCTTTTTAGACCACATAGACAAAATAAAACACTTCAAATGGTAGTCGAACCGCTGAGTCTGTCTCTCTCTCTCTCTCTCTCTCTCACTCTCTCTCTCTCTCTCTCTTTTTAGACCACATAGACCTAATAAAACACTTCAAATGGTAGTCTAACCGCTGAGTCTGTCTCTCTCTCTCTCTCTCTCTCTCTCTCTCTCTCTCTCTCTCTTTCTTTTTAGACCACATAGACCTAATAAAACACTTCAAATGGTAGTCTAACCGCTGAGTCTGGCTCTCTCTCTCTCGCTCTCTCTCTTTTTAGACCACATAGACCTAATAAAACACTTCAAATGGTAGTCTAACCGCTGAGTTTGGCTCTCTCTCTTTTTAGACCACATTGCCCAAATAAAACACTTCAAATGGTAGTCTAACAGTTGAGTCTGGCTCTCTCTCTCTCTCTCTTTTTAGACCATATAGACCTAATAAAACACTTCAAATGGTAGTCTAACCGTTGAGTCTGGCTCTCTCTCTCTCTCTCTCTCTCTCTCTCTCTCTCTCTCTCTCTCTAGACCACATGGACCCAATAAAACACTTCAAATGGTAGTCTAACCGCTGAGTCTGGGTCTCTCTCTCTCTTTTTAGACCACATAGACCTAATAAAACACTTCAAATGGTAGTCTAACCGCTGAGTCTGGGTCTCTCTTTTTAGACCATATAGACCTAATAAAACACTTCAAATGGTAGTCTAACCGCTGAGTCTGGCTCTCTCTCTCTCTCTCTCTCTCTCTCTCTCTCTCTCTCTCTTTTTAGACCACATAGACCTAATAAAACACTTCAAATGGTAGTCTAACTGCTGAGTCTGGCTCTCTCTCTCTCTCTCTCTCTCTCTCTCTCTCTCTTCAGACCACATAGACCTAATAAAACACTTCAAATGGTAGTCTAACCGCTGAGTCTGGCTCTCTCTCTCAATTCAATTCAATTCAATTCAATTCAATTCAAGGGCTTTATTGGCATGGGAAACATGTGTTAACATTGCCAAAGCAAGTGGGGTAGATAATATATAAAGTTAATATATAAAGTGAAAAACAATAAAAATGAACAGTAAACATTACACATACAGAAGTTTCAAAACAATAAAGACATTACAAATGTCATATTATATATATACAGTGTTTTAACAATGTACAAATGGTTAAAGGACACAAGATAAAATAAATAAGCATAAATATGGGTTGTATTTACAATGGTGTTTGTTCTTCACTGGTTGCCCTTTTCTCGTGGCAACAGGTCACAAATCTTGCTGCTGTGATGGCACACTGTGGAATTTCACCCAGTAGATATGGGAGTTTTTCAAATTTGGATATGTTTTCAAATTCTTTGTGGATCTGTGTAATTTGAGGGAAATATGTCTCTCTAATATGGTCAGACATTGGGCAGGAGGTTAGGAAGTGCAGCTCAGTTTCCACCTCATTTTGTGGGCAGTGAGCACATAGCCTGTCTTCTCTTGAGAGCCATGTCTGCCTACGGCGGCCTTTCTCAATAGCAAGGCTATGCTCACTGAGTCTGTACATAGTCAAAGCTTTCCTTAATTTTGGGTCAGTCACTGTGGTCAGGTATTCCGCCGCTGTGTACTCTCTGTGTAGGGCCAAATAGCATTCTAGTTTGCTATGTTTTTTTGTTAATACTTTCCAATGTGTCAAGTAATTATCTTTTTTTCTCATGAGTCTGTCTCTCTCTCTCTCTCTCTCTCTTTCTCTCTCTCTTTTTAGACCACATAGACCTAATAAAACACTTCAAATGGTAGTCTAACCGCTGAGTCTGGCTCTCTCTCTCTCTCTCTCTCTCTCTCTCTCTCTTTTTAGACCACATAGACCTAATAAAACACTTCAAATGGTAGTCTTACCGCTGAGTCTGGCTCTCTCTCTCTCTCTCTCTCTCTCTCTCTCTCTCTCTCTCTCTCTCTCTCGGCCATATAGACCTAATAAAACACTTCAAATGGTAGTCTAACCGCTGAGTCTGGCTCTCTCTCTGTGGTGACCTAAAGAAGTGTAAAGGTAAGGCCTCAACATCTTGCTGAATTTACCTGAACTAACATCTATCTGATTTTCTGTCACTTTTCTCTTTTCGAAATTGCCGATCGAATAGGCCCTACCTCACCGCAGCAGATTTGCATATACAGTGGGGCAAAAAAGTATTTAGTCAGCCACCAATTGTGCAAGTTCTCCCACTTAAAAAGATGAGAGAGACCTGTAATTTCCAAGATTTATGACTCTCACAGACCTGTAACTTCTTCTTTAAGAGGCTCCTCTTTCCTCCCCTCGTTACCTGTATTAATGGGACCTGTTTGAACTTGTTATCAGTATAAAAGACACCTGTCCACAACCTCAAACAGTCACACTCCAAACTCCACTATGGCCAAGACCAAAGAGCTGTCGAAGGACACCAGAAACAAAATTGTAGACCTGCACCAGGCTGGGAAGACTGAATCTGCAATAGGTAAGCAGCTTGGTTTGAAGAAATCAACTGTGGGAGCAATTATTAGGAAATGGCAGACATACAAGACCACTGATAATCTCCCTCGATCTGGGGCTCCACGCAAAATCTCACCCCGTGGGGTCAAAATGATCACAAGAACGGTGTTCAAAAATCCCGGGGGGACCTAGTGAATGACCTGCAGAGAACTGGGTCCAAAGAAACAAAGCCTACCATCAGTAACACACTACGCCGCCAGGGACTCAAATCCTGCTGTGCCAGACGTGTCCCCCTGCTTAAGCCAGTACATGTCCAGGCCCGTCTGAAGTTTGCTCGAGAGCATTTGGATGATCCAGAAGAAGATTGGGAGAGTGTCATATGGTCAGATGAAACCAAAATATAACTTTTTGGTAAAAACTCAACTCATCGTGTTTGGAGGACAAAGAATGCTGAGTTGCATCCAAAGAACACCATACCTACTGTGAAGCATGGGGTTGGAAACATCATGCTTTGGGGCTGTTTTTCTGCAAAGGGACCAGGACAACTGATCCGTGAAAAGGAAAGACTGAATGGGGCCATGTATCGTGAGATTTTGAGTGAAAACCTCATTCCATCAGCAAGGGCATTGAAGATGAAACGTGGCTGCGTCTTTCGAGCATGACAATGATCCCAAACACACCGCCCGGGCAATGAAGGAGTGGCTTCGTAAGAAGCATTTCAAGGTCCTGGAGTAGCCTAGCCAGTCTCCAGATCTCAACCCCATAGAAAATCTTTGGAGGGAGTTGAAAGTCCGTGTTGCCCAGCAACATCCCCAAAACATCACTGCTCTAGAGGAGATCTGCAAGGAGGAATGGGCCAAAATACCAGCAACAGTGTGTGAAAACCTTGTGAAGACTTACAGAAAACGTTTGACCTCTGTCATTGCCAACAAAGGGTATATAACAAAGTATTGAGATATACTTTTGTTATTGACCAAATACTTATTTTCCACCATAATTTGCAAATAAATTCATAAAAAATCCTACAATGTGATTTTCTTGATTTTTTTTCTTCTCATTTTGTCTGTCATCGTTGAAGTGTACCTATGATGAAAATTACAGGCCTCTCTCATCTTTTTAAGTGGGAGAACTTGCACAATTGGTGGCTGACTAAATACTTTTTTGCCCCACTGTACTTGTGCTTACATTCTTAATTTTACTGAACATAAATTGAATAATGTTCGTATTGTTCAAAAGTCAAAACTCATGTCAACATTCCTTATTATTGAAGGAGAATGCGGTTCTTATCCAGTTACACAAATCCACAAGGAGTCAGTAGAAACAAATATTTATTTAATAAAGTCAGCCGTAAGCTCCACTTTTGGGACAGCTTTATGTAGGCCCTAACAGTTTGTGGGCACCGTTTGTCACCGTTATAGTGCATTTAATCTATTGTTTAGAGTTGTGTAGTGGCTTCGCTGGCATGGATCTAAAAAGAAATGGGTTGTTTGCCCCACCAAGATTGACATGCTAAAATTACCACTGCCCCATGGTGGCGGTGGGGTTATGGTATGGGGAGTCATAAGCTACGGACAACGTACACATGCATATCTGTATTCCCAGTCATGTGAAATCCATAGATTAGGTCCAAATTAATTTCTTTCAATTGACTGATTTCCTAATGAACTGTAACTCAGTTAAATCTGAAACGGTTGCATTTATAGAGACGAGTACAAAGCTCTCTCTTGCCCTTCATTTGACAAATCTGATTCCTGCTTACAAGCAAAAATTAAAGCAGGAAGCACCAGTGACTCGGTATATTAAAAAGTGGTCAGATGAAGCAGATGCAAAACTACAGGACCGTTTTGCTATCACAGACTGGAATATGTTCGGGATTCTTCCGATGGCATTGAGGAGTACACCACATCAGTCACTGGTTTCATTAATAAGTGCATCTATGAAGTCATCCCCACAGTGACTGTATGTACATACCCCAACCAGAAGCCATGGATTGCAGGCAACATTTGCACTGAACTAAAGAGTGGAGCTGCCGCTTTCAAGGAGCTGGACTCTAACCCGGACGCTTATAAGAAATCCCACTATGCCCTCCGACAAACCTTCAAACAGGCAAAGCGTCAATACAGGACTAATATCGAATAGTACCACACCGGCTCCGACGCTCATTGAGAATGTGGCAGGGCTTGCACCATCGAGAGCATCCTGACGGGTTGCTTCACTGCCTGGTATGGCAACTGCTCGACCTCCGACCATAAGGCACTACAGGGGTAGTGCATACGGCCCAGTACATCACCGGGTCCGAGCTTCCTGCCATCCAGGATCTCTATACCAGGCGGTGTCAGAGGAAGGCCCTAAAAATTGTGAAAGACTCCAGCCACCTTAGTCATGGACTGTTCTCTCTGCTACCACACAGCAAGCGGTACAGGAGCGCCAAGTTTAGGTCCAAGAGGCTTCTAAACAGCTTCTATCCCCAAGCCATAAGACTCCTGAACATCTAATAAAATGGCTACCCAGACTACTCTCTCTTATTGTCTATGCATAGCCACTTTACCTAACTCTACCTACATGTACACCTCTGTACCAGTACCCCCTGTATATTGCCCCGCTATTGTTATTTACTGCTGCTCTTTAATTATTTGTTATTCTTATCTCTTACTTTTTGGGTGATTTTCTTAAAACTGCATTGTTGGTTCAGGGCTTGTAAGTAAGCATTTCACTGTAAGGTCTACACCTGTTGTATTCGACGTATGTGACAAATAACATTTTATTTGATATATATTTTTGTTCAGTATATTTATTTTACACTAAATAGGTGAATATATTGACTTATAGATGCCTAGCCATCATGCAAAGATATATTCGTTAAAGGTCCAATGTAGCCATTTATTTCTCAATATAATATCACATTTCTGGGTAAAAATTAAGTACTTTACTTTGATTGTTTTTAATTAAAATGGTCAAAAAATATATGTAAAAAATTATTCTTAGGAATGAGCAATTTTTCAAGCAAGAATTTTGCCAGGACAGTCTGGGAGCGGTTTTAATGGGATGTCACTCCATCCCATTTCAGGGGGTCTTTTCAAACAGCTCTTACACTAAAAAGAGCATTATCATCAATTAATATACTCTGACATACTGTGTGGTGGTGACCAAGAGCTAATAAAACTCTGGTTATGGACACATCTGCCTGGTTCTTGCCGGACCGCCTGTCGTGGGCCAGACCGAGGACAAGTCAGCTTAAGTCACTAGCAGGTGATGGTCCCAATTTAACCCAATACAATTATAAAGGCTTATATAGCATACATACAGGTTTTATAATCAATGCTTCTAAAATCATCTATAAGTGTATATCGTACTACATAAATAGGGTATGAACATAGTCGTTATGTCAGATTTTGTAAATAACCCTTCAGTGGGAATTGTTATGTCACCCCTATAAAGACCATTTTAGAATCATGGCCTCGCTTGATATGTGAGCATTTATGTAGTGATTGTAAAACGTTTATGTATGCTATATAAAGCTTTTAATTATTGCCCGTTTAGAGTGGAGCCCAGTTTTTACATGGTCCTTCGAGACAGATAATTGACTGAAAGGAATGTGTTGTGGCATGCATTGCCATAGTGACTGTATGCATCCTTTGATGGACTTGCTGTCAGAAGCCTGCCTCTTTGAGTGATTGGACCTGCATCTCCGTCCCTGCACTGCTTTGGCGGTGTGTGTGTCAGGGGGGTTGGCTCCAACGCCCCCGTGCCCGACAGCGTGTTGAGTGATGGCATAGGTAGCATTAGAGCTACCCCTCCCCCAATTCACAGTATTAACCAAACCTCGTAATTTTGAAATATAATATAAAACACAGGAAATCAAATGTTTGACTGCACTGGGACTTTAACCAGAAGAGCAACTTGGCTGATAAACATGTTTTTGGTTCCAACTGTTTGGATAAAATGAAATAACCTCACATAGTTCCTGTCAAAAACTCCAAACTCCACACAGTTGTCAGGATATTAAGTTTCCACAGAGCAAACAATTTCTGTACTAACAGCAATCTTATCAATACATTTTTATCAGGTTCTTGCATTGTTGGACCTTATTTGTTTATTGAAAACTGTCAATAAAACTCATGAATACAACTGTTTATGTCAAATAGTTTTGTGTTCTACTTGTAGCCCTGTTTGTCCTGAAAATAAAAAGGTAATTGTGAGGCTAAATATAAGGGCTGGACATGCAGATAAATTAAAGTTAGATAAGTTAGAGTCTCGGGACTGATAGGGTTAAATTCCCTGAAGGTTTTGCCATGCTTTGTACCCATTTTGTGACCTGATTTCTGCCTATCTGTACTTGCTATTGGACAGGGACAGGGCTCAGGGACAGTGGCAGAGACAGAGACAAGGACAGTGAGAGGGAGAATGACATAAACAAGGACAGGGACACAGACAGACACAAGGACAAGGACAGAGACAATAAATATCATATTAATTTATCAATCCACTGGGAGGGGAAGTGAAGGAGAGAAGAGAGAGATGGAGGAGAGGGAAAATTAAGCTGTTTTCTTTTTATTTGGCTGGCTGAATCAATCTATTACCAAAAGTTGTATGGCCTCTGATGGAAAACACAAGTATATCGTGAGTTTGAGCAGGACGGAGAGAGGAGATGAATTTACTCTGATGGAAATTCAACTCCCGAGATAAATTCATCTCCTCAGAGATATTGATTGTGCATTTATCAGGGATCAAGGTAAGACCCAGGCTGTCAAAGTGACATTGTTTATAGTAGCAACAGGCAAAGACAGGTCAAGGCAGGCAGGGGTCAAAAATCCAGGGTAAGGCAAAGGTACAGGACGGCAGACAAGCTAAGGGTCAGGCAGAGAGGTCAGGCGGGCAGGTACAGCGTCAGGACAGGAAAAGGTCAAAAACCAGGATGACGAGCAAAGAGAGGCTGGGAAACAATAGAAGCTGGCAGGAAAAACACTGGTAAGCTTGAGCGAACAAAGACGAACTGGCGAACACAGGTATAAATACACAGGGGATAGTGGGAAGATGGGCGAGACCTGGAGGGGTGGAGACAAGGACAGGTGAAACAGATCAGGCGTGACAGCATTACATTTGTTTAAAAAAATGTCCCGCATCAATCTATTTTTGTAAAAACGAGCCTAAGGGAAGTTTCCTGACTGGAATTTTCAGTAACCTAGAATAAATTGTGCCTCCAAACCATTTCATGTGTCTCCCATTTATGAAAAAGGATAGCATTTATCAGTGTAGATATTTTTGGCAATGGTATGCAGCCGGATACAATTACATTTTGATTTGGAGCGAGTAGGTGGTTCATGCACTCAGTCAATGAACCTGCAACGTTTTTATGTGCAATGAATGGTGAGCAAAATGCTAGAAGTTACAGCGCCTTCAGAACCACTTCCCATTTTCCAAATTTTGTCACGTTACAGCCTTATTCTAACATTGATTTCAATAAAAAACATCCTCAGCAATCTACACACAATACCCCATAATGACAAAGTGAAAACAGGTTTTTAGAGATTTCTGCACATTTATTAAAGATAAAAAAACAGAAATAACTTACTTACATCAGTATTCAGACCCTTTGCTATGAGACTCGAAATTGAGCTCAGGTGCATCTTGTTTCCATTGATCATCCTTTAGCTGTTTCTAAAACTTGATTGGAGCCCTCCTGTGGTAAATTCAATTGATTGCGTAGCAGTCAGGCGTCTTTGTCTTGTCTCGTCCCATGTGTATATAGCTTTATCTTCTTTTTAATATTTTTCCTAAACCTCAACTTCAAACTACTCTCCCGCAACGTGCCGCACCCAATGTGGTGTAGATCTGATTTTTTCCCCTAAAGTATTTCTATTTACCTGCGAACTGGAATAACTCAACTGAAGCTAGCTAGCTAACTAGCTACCAGCTATCAGTCAGCTAACCACTGCTCGTGGTCATCAGCTAACCTTTAGCTCAGAAAGCTCTCGCCAGTTCGTACAACGCGTTTCAAACCAGAGCATAACGGACCTATTTTGTTTTCAAGGTGATAGTTTCCGGATTTGACCTAAGGCTCGTATTTCTGTGTTTATTATAGTTAAGTCCATGATTTGATAATTGATAGAGCAGACTGACTGAGGGGTGGAAGGCAGCAGCAGGCTCGTAAAGTATATGGTTTAGAGAGAAATAGTCGACGCGTTATAATTCCTGTAATAACTTGCGGCTGAACTTTAAAGGGGTTCCTTCGTTATTTTACCGTTCATGTCTTCCATAGAGAATGTTTTGATCTACTTCAAATAAGGTCTGTGTTTCGTGCTTAAACCGCCTCAGCGTTTTGACACCCGTGTAAATCTCACTAGGATAAGGTAACGTTTGTCAACATATTTTCATAAATCCACTCTACAATTAA
>NW_027015106.1:0-12165 GCF_036934945.1 Oncorhynchus masou masou
AGAGAGAGAGAGAGAGAGAGAGAGAGAGAGAGAGAGAGAGACAGAGAGAGAGAGAGAGACAGAGAGACAGAGAGACAGAGAGACAGAGAGAGAGAGAGAGAGAGAGAGAGAGAGAGAGAGAGAGACAGAGAGACAGAGAGAGAGAGAGAGCAGTGGATAGTTGAGGGAAAATAATCCTGATTGCTGAAATCTGGGGGATAGGAAAAAGAGACAATTAGTTAATGCATTTCTTAACTGGTCCCAGTGGTCAGTCAGTAGACAGCGGTTCTGGTAGACAGTGGTCCCAATAGACAGTGGTCCCAGTGAACAGTGGTCCCAGTAGACAGTCGTCAGTCAGTAGACGAGTAGACAGCGGTTCCGGTAGACAGCGGTTCTGGTAGACAGTGGTCCCAATAGATAGTGATCCCAGTGAACAGTTGTCCCAGTAGACAGTGTTCCTAGTAGGTTTCAAACTGTAGACAGTGGTCCCAATAGACAGTGGTCCCATTAGTCAGTGGTGGTAAGTCAGTAGACAGTAATCCCAGTAGTCAGTAGTCCCAGTAGACAGTGGTCCCAGTAGACAGTGGTCCCAGTAGACAGTGGTCCCAGTAGACAGTGGTTCAAGAAGGTCTCATACTGTAGACAGTGGTAAGTCAGTAGACAGTAATCCCAGTAGTCAGTAGTCCCAGTAGACATTGGTCCCAGTAGTCAGTAGTCCCAGTAGACAGTAGACAGTGATCCCAGTAGACAGTGATCCCAGTAGACAGTGATCCCAGTAGTCAGTAGTCCCAGTAGTCAGTAGTCAGTAGTCCCAGTAGTCAGTAGTCCCAGTAGTCAGTAGTCCCAGTAGACAGTGGTCCCAGTAGACAGTGGTGCCAATATACAAATGTCCCTGTAAACAGTGGTTCCAGTAGACACTAGTCCCTGTAGACAGAGGTCCCAGTAGGTCTCAAACTGTAGTCGGTGGTCCGAAAAACACACAGCCATTTTTCCAGCCAAAGATAGGAGTCACAAAAAGCAGAAATATAGATAAAATGAATCACTAACCTTTGATGATCTTCATCAGATGACACTCATAGGACATCATGTTACATAATACATGTTTGTTTTTTCGATAATGTGCATATTTATATCCAAAAATCTGTTTACTTTGGCGCCTTATGTTCAGTAATGTTTTGATTCCAAAACATCTGGTGATTATGCAGAAATACTCATAATAAACATTGATAAAAGATACAAGTGTTTTTCACACAAACTTTACGGAAAAAGCATAATCTGAAACGAAGGCGCTCCAGAGCCCAAAACAGCCAGAGGAATATCCGCCATTTGGAGGTAACAAAGTTAGAAACAACACCATAAATATTCACTTTCCTTTGATGATCTTCATCTGAAACTTTTCTCCAGGAATCCCAGTTGACAATAAATGACTGATTTGTTCCATAAAGTTCCATCATTTATGTCCAAATAGCTACTTGTTGTTAGCGTGTTCAGCCCAGTAAATCCTCTTCATGAGGCGCGAGCATTTCATCCAGACAAAAACTAGAAAAGTTCCATTAGTCCTTTAGAAACATGTCAAACGATGTATGGAATCAATTGTTAGGATGTTTTTAACATAAAACATCAATAATGTTCCAACTGGAGAATTCCTTTGTCTTCAGAAAAGCATTGGAACGAGAGGTACACACTGTCGGGAGCGCGCGTCATGAGACCGAAGCTCTCTGCTAGACCACAGACTCAAACAGGTCTCATGAGCCCCTCCTTTATAGTAGAACTCCAAGATGGCGTAGCAGTAAGTCGATCCTGTCGTGTCGTCTCTCTGTAAATATCGTCTCTTTTTCATTTCAGATATTTTTTCTTAGCATATCTTTAAAAACATTTTTGCTCGCTTCCAAACACTCTCCTGCAACCCACCTCACCCAATGTAGCTACTTTCCTAAAGTATTTATATTTACTTGGAACCGGAACCCCTCAACTGAAGCTAGCCAGCTAACCACCTGCTATGCTAGCGGTCTTCAGCTAACCAGTCATCAGCTAACCCTTAGCTCGGAAAGCTCTCGCCAGCTCGAACAACGCGACGCTAACTAGAGCATAACGGACCTATTTATTTTTTAACCCCGGATTCCCACACAAACGGAACATCTTTCAGCTGGATCTTCACAACTAGCTATCAAGCTAAACCCGCAACCCTGGTTGATTACTCCTGGCCAGCGTTTCCACCCACGTAGCTTGAAGCTAGCCCGGCCAGAGCTCCTGTGCTCATAGCATACTCCTGGGCTACAATACCCGGACCCACGACCGGTCTATCGATGTCACTGCATGAAGAGGAATAAACAGACTCACCCCATCGCGACGCCCTCCAAAGGCGAACTCTCTAGCCCTCGCTATCACCTTGCTTGCTAATTCGGCATGCTAACTGCTAGCTTGTTTAGCCCAGGTCCGCTAACTACTACCTTGTTTACTCCGGCCTGCTAATCTGCTAGCACAGGCCTGCTAATCTGTTAGCTTGTTAGCACAGGCCTGCTAACCGTCTGCATTGCCGCGTCCCAAACACGCAGTGGCCCATATGTACTCTCTATCTCTTCCCGATTTTTAAACTTTTTTATACCTTCCGGAAACCTGCCTCAACCAATGTGATATGGAATCGCTATTATTTTTAATTTTAGAACACACACAAGGACCCTCCAGAAGCTAACCAGCTAACTAGCTACAAGCTATTTAGTCATTGTTAGTTTTTAACCTGGATAACACTTGCCAGTCCAGCCCCCTGCCCCATGGACTCTGATCACACAGCTACATAGCTGATGCACGCTGGACTGTCCATTAATCACGGTACTCCATTCTGCTTGTTTGTTTTATCTGTCGGCCTCGTTGCCTAGTCAATGCCATTTTACCTGCTGTTGTTATGCTAGCTGATTAGCTGTTGTTTCACCCACTGTCTTAGCTAGCTTTCCCAGTTCAACACCTGTGATTACTGTATGCCTCGCTGTATGTCTCTCTCAATTGTCAATATGCCTTGTATACTGTTGCTCAGGTTAGTTATCATTGTTTTAGTTCACAATGGAGCCCCTTGTCCCACTCCTCATACCCCTGATACCTCCTTGTTCCACCTCCCACATATGCGGTGACCTCACCCATTACAACCAGCATGTCTAGAGATAAAACCTCTCTCATCACCCAGTGCCTGGGCTTACCTCCAGCCGTACCCGCACCCCACCATACCCCTGTCTGCGCATTATGCCCTGAATATATTCTACCATTCCCAGATACCTGCTCCTCTTATTCTCTGTCCCCAACGCTCTAGGCGACCAGTTTTGATAGCCTTTAGCCGCACCCTCATACTACTCCTTCTCTGTTCCGCGGGTGATGTGGAGGTAAACCCAGGCCTGCATGTCCCCAGGCACCCTCATTTGTTGACTTTTGTGATCGAAAAAGCCTTGGTTTCATGCATGTCAACATCAGAAGCCTTCTCTCTAAGTTTGTTTTACTCACTGCTTTAGCACACTCTGCTAACCCTGATGTCCTTGCCGTGTCTGAATCCTGGCTCAGGAAGGCCACCAAATATTCTGAGATTTCCATACCCAACTATAACATCTTCCGTCAAGATAGAACTGCCAAAGGGGGAGGAGTTGCAGTCTACTGCAGAGATAGCCTGCAAAGTAATGTCATACTTTCCAGGTCCATACCCAAACAGTTCGAACTACTAATTCTGAAAATTACTCTCTCCAGAAATAAGTCGCTCACTGTTGCCGCCTGCTACCGACCCCCTCAGCTCCCAGCTGTGCCCTGGACACCATTTGTGAATTGATTGCCCCCATCTAGCTTCAGAGTTTGTTCTGTTAGGTGACCTAAACTGGGATATGCTTAACACCCCGGCAGTCCTACAATCTAAGCTAGATGCCCTCAATCTCACACAAATCATCAAGGAACCCACCAGGTACAACCCTAACTCTGTAAGCAAGGGCACCCTCATAGACGTCATCCTGACCAACTGGCCCTCCAAATACACCGCCGCTGTCTTCAATCAGGATCTCAGAGACCACTGCCTCATTGCCTGTATCCGCTACGGTGCCGCAGTCAAATGACCACCCCTCATCACTGTCAAACGCTCCCTAAAACACTTCTGTGAGCAGGCCTTTCTAATCGACCTGGCCCGGGTACCCTGGAAGGACATTGACCTCATCCCGTCAGTTGAGGATGCCTGGTCATTCTTTAAGAGTAACTTCCTCACCATTTTAGATAAGCATGCTCCTTTCAAAAAATGCAGAACTAAGAACAGATACAGCCCTTGGTTCACTCCAGACCTGACTGCCCTCGACCAGCACAAAAACATCCTGTGGCGGACTGCAATAGCATCGAACAGTCCCCGCGATATGCAACTGTTCAGGGAAGTCCGGAACCAATACACGCAGTCAGTCAGGAAAGCTAAGGCCAGCTTCTTCAGGCAGAAGTTTGCATCCTGTAGCTCCAACTCCAAAACGTTCTGGGACACTGTGAAGTCCATGGAGAACAAGAGCACCTCCTCCCAGCTGCCCACTGCACTGAGGCTAGAGAACACGGTCACCACCGACAAATCCATGATTGTTGAAAACTTCAACAAGCATTTCTCAACGGCTGGCCATGCCTTCCGCCTGGCTACTCCAACCTCGACCAACAGCTCCGGCCCCCCCGCAGCTCCTCGCCCAAGCCTCTCCAGGTTCTGCTTTACCCAAATCCAGATAGCAGATGTTCTGAAAGAGCTGCAAAACCTGGACCCGTATAAATGAGCTGGGCTTGACAATCTGGACCCTCTATTTCTGAAACTATCCGCCGCCATTGTCGCAACCCCTATTACCAGCCTGTTCAACCTCTCTTTCATATCGTCTGAGATCCCCAAGGATTGGAAAGCTGCCGCAGTCATCCCCCTCTTCAAAGGGAGACACCCTGGACCCAAACTGTTACAGACCTATATCCATCCTGCCCTGCCTATCTAAGGTCTTCGAAAGCCAAGTCAACAAACAGGTCACTGACCATCTCGAATCCCACCGTACCTTCTCCGCTATGCAATCTGGTTTCGAGCCGGTCACGGGTGCACCTCAGCCACACTCAAGGTACTACACGACATCATAACCGCCATCGATAAAAGACAGTACTGTGCAGCCGTCTTCATCGACCTTGCCAAGGCTTTCGACTCTGTCAATCACCATATTCTTATCGGCAGACTCAGTAGCCTCGGTTTTCGGATGACTGCCTTGCCTGGTTCACCAATTACTTTGCAGACAGAGTTCAGTGTGTCAAATCGGAGGGCATGCTGTCCGGTCCTCTGGCAGTCTCTATGGGGGTGCCAACAGGGTTCAATTCTCGGGCCGACTCTTTTCTCTGTATATATCAATGATGTTGCTCTTGCTGCGGGCGATTCCCTGATCCACCTCTACGCAGACGACACCATTCTATATACTTCGGCCCTTCATTGGACACTGTGCTATCTAACCTCCAAGCGAGCTTCAATGCCATACAACACTCCTTCCGTGGCCTCCAACTGCTCTTAAACGCTAGTAAAACCAAATGCATGCTTTTCAACCGATCGCTGCCTGCACCCGCATGCCCGACTAGCATCACCACACTGGATGGTTCCGACCTTGAATATGTGGACACCTATAAGTACCTAGGTGTCTGGCTAGACTGCAAACTCTCCTTCCAGACCCATATCAAACATCTCCAATCGAAAATCAAATCAAGAGTCGGCTTTCTATTCCGTAACAAAGCCTCCTTCACTCACGCCAAGCTACCTATAAAACTGACTATCCTACCGATCCTCGACTTCGGCGATGTCATCTACAAAATTGCTTCCAACACTCTTCTCAGCAAACTGGATGCAGTTTATCACAGTGCCATCCGTTTTGTCACTAAAGCACCTTATACTACCCACCACTGCGACTTGTATGCTCTAGTCGGCTGGCCCTCGCTACATATTCGTCGCAAGACCCACTGGCTCCAGGTCGTCTACAAGGCCATGCTAGGTAAAGCTCCGCCTTATCTCAGTTCACTGGTCACGATGGCAACACCCATCCGTAGCACGCGCTCCAGCAGGTGTATCTCACTGATCATCCCTAAAGCCAACACCTCATTCGGCCGCCTTTCGTTCCAGTACTCTGCTGCCTGTGACTGGAACGAATTGCAAAAATCGCTGAAGTTGGAGACCTTTATCTCCCTCACCAACTTCAAACATCAGCTATCTGAGCAGCTAACCGATCGCTGCAGCTGTACATAATCTATTGGTAAATAGCCCACCCATTTTCACCTACCTCATCCCCACAGTTTTTATTTATTTACTTTTCTGCTCTTTTGCACACCAATATCTCTACCTGTACATGACCATTTATCAATCCAGTGTTAATCTGCAATATTGTAATTATTCGCCTACCTCCTCATGCCTTTTGCACACATTTACATTACATTACATTACATTTTAAGTCATTTAGCAGACGCTCTTATCCAGAGCGACTTACAAATTAGTGAATTCACCTTCTGACATCAGTGGAACAGCCACTTTACAATAGTGCATCTAAATCATTTAAGGGAGGTGGGAAGGATTGCTTTATCCTATCCTAGGTATTCCTTGAAGAGGTGGGGTTTCAGGTGTCTCCGAATGGTGATTGACTCCGCTGTCCTGGGCGTCGTGAGGGAGTTTGTTCCACCATTGGGGGCCAGAGCAGCGAACATTGTATATAGACTCCCCTTTTTTTCTACTGTGTTATTGACTTGTTAATTGTTTACTCCATGTGTAACTCTGTGTTGACTGTTCACACTGCTATGCTTTATCTTTGGCCAGGTCGCAGTTGTAAATGAGAACTTGTTCTCAACTAGCCTACCTGGTTAAATAAGAGGTGAAATAAAAAATAAATAAAAAATAAAAAAAGAATCCTCAAACCAGTTTCGAAAGACGGTTGACATCTAGTGGAAGCCCTAGGAAGTGCAACCTCATCCATATCTCAATGTGTATTCGGTAGGCCAAACTTTGAAAAACTACAAACCTCCAATGTCCCACTTCCTGGTTGGATTCTTCTCAGGTCTTCACCTGCCATTATTCTCACAGACATCATTCAGAAAGTTTTAGAAACTTTAGTGTTTTCTATCCAATACTAATAATAATATGCATATGTTAGCATCTGGAACAGAGTAGGGGGCAGTTCACTCTGGGCACGCTATTCATCCAAAAGTGAAAATGCTGCCCCCTATCCCAAAAAGGTTAATGAGTCTGATGAGCCCAAAGCGAAGGATATACTGCTTTCTTGGGATCTGGCCCAGGTCCCTGTGATTTGCATGAAGAGGAGGTGGAGAAAAAGGGGCCAGAGGGCGGGCTGCCTTCTGAGAATTCGAAGGCGATTGAATAAACCCACACTTCCTTCCATTCTGCTTGCAAACATGCAATTCTTGGAGAATAAAATTGATGACCTACGTGGAGATTAAACTACCAATGGGACTATCAAAAGTAATATCTTATGCTTCACGTAGTCGTGGCTGAATGACAACACTATCAACATACAGCTGGCTGGTTATAAGCTGTACCGGCAGGATAGAACAGCCTGGCGTCTGGTAAGTCTAGGGGTGGTGAACTATGTATTTTGTAAATAACAGCTGGTGCACAATATCTAAGGAAGTCTCAAACTATTGCTCGCCTGAGGTAGAGTATTTCATGATAAGCTGTACAATCTACCAAGAGAGTTTATCTGTATTTTTCATAGCTGTTTACATACCACCACAGACTGGGGCTGGCACTAAGACAGCATTGAATTAGCTGTATTCTACCATTATCAAGAAGAAACGCTCACCCAGGGGCGGCGCTCCTAGTTGCCAGGGACTTTAATGCAGGGAAACTTAAATACATTTTACCAAATTTCTATCAGAATGTTAAATGTGCAACCAAGAGGAAAAACTCTGAACCACCTTTACTCCACACAGAGACATATACAAAGCTCTCCCTCGCCCTCCATTTGACAAATCTGAGGCATAAGTCTATCCTCCTGATTTCTGCTTACAAGCAAAAATGAAAGCAGGAAGCACCAGTGACTAGATCAATAAAAAAAGTGGTCAGATGAAGCAGATGCTGAGCTACAGGTCTGTTTTTGCTAGCACAGACTGGAATATGTTCCGGGATCCCTCTGAGGGCATTGAGGAGTACACCACATCAGTCACTGGCTTCATCAATAAGTGCATCGATGATGTCGTCCCCACTGTGACCGTACGTACATACCCCAAAGAGAAACCATGGATTACAGGCAACATCCACACTGAGCTAAGCAGGCAGAACTTCCACTTCAAGGTGCGGGACTCTAACCCGAGAAGCTTATAAGAAATCCTATGCCCTCTGACGAACCATCAAACAGGCAAAGCTTCAATACAGGACTAAGATTGAATCGTACTACACCGGCTCTGACACTCATCGGATGTGGCAGGGCTTGCAAATCATTATAGACTATGAAGGGAAGCACAGCCGAGAGCTAGCCAGTGACACAAGCCTATCAGATGAGCTAAACCAATTCTATGCTCGCTTCAAGGCAAATAACACTGAAACATGCATGAGAGCACCAGATGTTCCAGAAGACTCTGTGATCACGCTCTCCGCAGCCGATGTGGTAAGACCTTTAAACATGGCCGCAGAGCTAGACAGATTACCAGCATATGCACTGCGAGCATGTGCTTACCAACTGGCAAGTGTCTTTATTGACATTTTCAAATTCTCCCTGTCCAAGGCTCTAATACCAATGTGTTTCAAACAGACCACCATAGGGCCTGTGCCCAAGAACACTAAGGTAACGTGCCTAAATGAGTACCGACCGATAGCATTCACGTCAGTAGCCATGAAAGGCTGGTCATGGCTCACATCAACACCATTATCCCAGAAACCCTAGACCCACTCCAATTATCATACCACCCCAACAGTTCCACAGATGATGCAATCTCTATTGCACTCCACACTGCCCTTTCACACTTGGACAAAAGGAACACCTATGCTGGAATGCTATTCATTGACTACATCTCAGTGTTTAAACCCATAGTGCTCTCAAAGCTCATCAATAAGCTAAGGACCCTGGGACTAAACACCCCCCTCTGCAACTGGATCCTGGACTTCCTGACTGGACACCCCAGGTGATAAGAGTAGGCAACAACACAACACATCTACACTGATTCTCAACACAAGGGCCCCTCATGGGTGCATGCTCAGTCCCCTCCTGTACTCCCTGTTCACCCACAACTGCATGGCCAGGGACGACTCCCAACACCATCATTAAGTTTGCTGATGACACAACAGTGGTAGGCCGGATCACTGACAATGATGAGACAGCCTATAGGGAGGGAGGTCAGAGACCTGACCGTGTGGTGCAAGGACAACAACCTCTCCCTCAATGTGATCAAGACAAAGGAGATGATTGTGGACAACAGGAGAAGGAGGGCCGAGCATGCCCCCATTCTCATCGGCGGGGCTGTAGTGGAGATGGTTGAGAGCTTCAAGTTCCTTGGTGTCCACATCTCCAACAAGCTACCAAACACACCAAGACAGTCGTGAGAGGGGCACTGACACAGCCTCAGGATACTGAAAAGATTTGTAATGAGAGCATGGTTGCATCACCGCTTGAGTATGGCAGCGCTCGGGCCTCTGAACAGCTTCTGCCCCCAAGCGATAAGTCTGCTGTACAGGAAATCAAATGACTACAACGACTATCTGCATTTACCCCACCTCCCCCGTCGCCTTTTGTTACACTGCTGCTACTCACTGTTTTTAAAATCTATTATCTATGCATAAGTCACTTAGCTCACTGGGGCTCTTTCATACCGTCCCTGGGGGAGTGCGTCACTTGAGTGTGTTGAGTCACTGATGTGATCTTCCTGTCTGGGTTGGCGCCCCTAACCCTCTTGGGTTGTGCCGTGGCGGAGATCTTTGTGGGCTATACTCGGCCTTGTCTCAGGATGGTAAGTTGGTGGTTGAAGATATCCATCTGGTGGTGTGGGGCTGTGCTTTGGCAAAGTGGGTGAGGGTTATATCCTTCCTGTTTGGCCTGTCCGGGGTGTCCTCGGATGGGGCCACAGTGTCTCCTGACCCCTCCTGTCTCAGCCTCCAGTATTTATGCTGCAGTAGTTTATGTGTCGGGGCTAGGGTCAGTTTGTTATATCTGGAGTACTTCCCTGTCCTATTCTGTGTCCTGTGTGAAAGTGTGCTCTCTCTCTCTCTCTCTCTCTCTCTCTCTCTCTCTCGGGAGTTTGGCCTTTCTAGGGAGTTTTTCCGAGTCATCCACTACATCAATTGTCTTAAAATAATTTATTTACTAACTAAGTAATTCACAGAAATGCATAAACAAACAGTTGATAGTTACAAGGAAATTATAACGTAGTTTCCCTAGTGGGATAAACCGGCATCGCGGCTTGGTGTACAAAAGAGTAGTGGGGGTTGACTGATATAAGACAACACACAGTTGATAATTATAACAATTGAAATGCTAATTCTTTGCACATAAACGCTCACTCAGTCGGGGACAATTGCAATCAATGTATATATTTACGCTCAGTGTGTGGTCGGGATCTCTGTTGAAAAGTTTGTTTCTGTTGGACAGTTTGTCCGCCCTCTCTGTCGTGGTTAGAATGGATAGTTCAGAGTGACATTCATTTATCTCGTTATGGATAGATGTTTCGGTGGTTGTCGGTCTTCGTGTTCAATGATACCGAATTCCTCGCTGCAGACTAGTAATTAATATCAAAGACTTGTTCTTATTCTGTCAGTATCGATAGTCTAAGAGTTTAACCACGTGGATGGTTAAAAGATTCAGCCATCTACTCAAACCTTGGCCCTCTCATTATCGAGGTAAGCTGGTCTGCAACCTTTGTCCTCTCGTAATTGAGGAAACATGGTCTGTTGAGAAATTCTCAAAGTGGGTTTTTTATTCGGAACATCGAAAGGGCTGTCTCATGACGCCGGGCCTGTCTGTGCCCCTGAGTGTATGCCAAGGACTTAGTGAAACTTTTTGGGAATTGGAGTTTCCTTCATTAAACAGTCAAAAATCAATTTTACAAACAGTATCATCCTCACTCATTCATCTAATCAACAATTAGATGTAAACCTCATATCTGAGGCTATTATATAAACAGCGTTATGGTAATGTGGCCACACCGCTCTCCCATGAGTTTCACCAAGAAGTTGTAACAAACGGACCAGTTTCGTAGCTGGATTCTTCACCGATCTTTTATACTTTCTCCGGAACATAAATGTTGTTCGGACCTCAAGTTCTGTGAGGTGGAAGAAATTCCTTTGTTCTCTACGAAAATTCACTCTGTCTCTGTACTGAGATCATCTCCTCAAGAATTTACGACCTCTCTGACCACAGCAGCCTGCGTGTGTGAGGCAGGGAGAGGGGGATCGGGATTGCTGTTGCCCAAAGAGGGCAACGTCATGACACCTCTCACAGCCGTGTCGGGAGTGTCCCCAGTGTCTTTAGTCGTGAGGGACACAAAACATACAATTACAGCATGTACTGGCCAGAAATTGGAGTCACACTCACTATTCTTTCGTAAGTTATACAGTGAGCGTTGAGCTCTTGGTAGCCTGGCTCAGTTGATGGTGGGTGTATGGCTTCTCTCCAAGTTTTATACGTTAATACAGTTATATGTTGATACATTAATGCAGTACTCTGTTGGTACATTAATACAGTACTCTGTTGGTACATTAAAACAGTACTCTGTTGGTACATTAATACAGTACTATGTTGGTACATTAATACAGTAATATGTTGGTACATTAATACAGTTGTCTGTTGGTACATTAATACAGTAATATGTTGTTACATTAATACAGTTGTCTATTGGTACATTAATACAGTAATATGTTGTTACATTAATACAGTAGTCTGTTACATTAATAAAGTACTATGTTGGTACATTAATACAGTACTCTGTTGGTACATACAGTTGTCAGTTGGTACATTAACACAGTTATATGTTGGTATATTAATACAGTTGTCTGTTGGTACATTACTACAGTAATATGTTGGTACATTAATACAGTTATCTGTTGGTACATTAATACAGTTATCTGTTGCTACATTAATACAGGTATTTGTTGGTACATTACTACAGGTATCTGTTGGTACATTCATACATTAATACATTAACACGTTGGTACATTAATACAGTAATGTTGGAACATGAATACATTAATAC
>NW_027015107.1:0-12162 GCF_036934945.1 Oncorhynchus masou masou
GACTGTTCTGATCTATAGATGACTATCTATGACTAATGTCAGATCAGAACAGTCTATTTATGACTAATGTCATTCTGTTTGTTATTTTGCGATGTCATTAAAAATGTTGTAACTTTTAAGAAATGAACACATTGAACCAGAAAAAGCGTGAAAGTGGCAGCTACACATTTAAAATGGTTTGAACTTTGAATCTCAACACGAGGTGGAGACGATAAACTCACCTTCCGGACAATCACTGGTACGGCTGATTTAGCTGTCCTAAGTAAAGTATCCTTTGAATTGAAATAAGACCATGCTGTTACTCTGCTCAAACCATCGTATAACACTGCTCTCATCCCCACATTGGGGACTATGGATACAGCTAAGACTACCTTCAAAGAAGTATTTTCAATTGCAAATGGAAGGAAAATCAACTCTGTAGTTCTGTTCAGGACGACACAACAAGTCACCGAATACCGGACGACTACAAAGAAGAACAACGGTAGAAGAGTTGTTGGAACCATTTTGGACAATCAGAGCCTTACAAGCCCAATCCCCGGGCGAACTCCGGGCGAACCCCGGCATTTCTCGTAAATACATTCATGATTTCTTTCTCAAAGCGGACGGCAGTTCGTGTGCAAAGTATATGGTTATTGTAGGTGAGAGGAGTTTCTGAATGTGGCAATGTTAAGTGTCTCTCTCCATCACTTCTTTAATAAGCAGCCATGTTGTTGTCAGTCCGCTAGGGACTTGTTTTCAGCGTTATTACATTTCCGGTCAATAACTGGTGCATAGTGTGTGTATGTTTATCCTGTGTTACCATTATCCTGTGTTACCATTGAATTAGCTAGTAAATAAATAATTAAACCAGTTTGTTACTGAATCATAAGTAAGTCTCTGTTTTTCTTCAGATCCAAGGAGGTTACGGCTGTTCAGATTAATGATATGATACAAGGTTTATGATTAATAAGTGGACTGTTTATAGATGTGAAAGACCTTTTTAGAGTTTCGTTCGGGAGATGTTAACTCTTTTTAAAGATTCGCTCTCGTGGTGCCCCATATCCTAATGAGTAAATTGTTACATGATTCATTTAAATTGGGTAAATCATTAGACATAGTTAGTTTTCAGATTCATGTGGAAAGTCCAGTCACGACAATGTGTTAGAGATGACCTCTGACCCTGTAGTCAGATGTATTTTTTTACCATCTACTGAATATTTGCCTATGCCCCTCTGTCATGGTTCACATGAATGTGTGTAGATTCTTATTCCATACCTTTACTTAGATTTGTGTGTATTAGGTAGTTGTTGTGGAATTGTTAGATTACTTGTTAGATGTTACTGCATTGTAAGGGGCGGCAGGGTAGCCTAGTGGTTAGAGTGTTGGACTGGCAACCGAAAGGTTGGAAGTTCAAATCCCCGGCCTGACAAGGTACAAATCTGTCGTTCTGCTCCTGAACAGGCAGTTAACCCACTGTTCCTAGGCCGTCATTGAAAATAAGAATTTGTTCTTAACTGACTTGCCTAGTTAAATAAATTAAAAAATTGTCTGAACCCTTGAAAGCGCAAGCATTTTGGCTACACTCACATTAACATCTGCTAACCATGTGTATGTGACCATTAACATCTGCTAACCATGTGTATGTGACCATTAGCATCTGCTAACCATGTGTATGTGACCAATAACATCTGCTAACCATGTGTATGTGACCATTAACATCTGCTAACCGTGTGTATGTGACCATTAACATCTGCTAACCATGTGTATGTGACCATTAACATCTGCTAACCGTGTGTATGTGACCATTAACATCTGCTAACCATGTGAATGTGACCATTAACATTTGCTAAACATGTGTATGTGACCAATAACATCTGCTAACCATGTGTATGTGACCAATAACATCTGCTAACCATGTGTATGTGACCATTAACATCTGCTAACCATGTGTATGTGACCATTAACATCTGCTAACCATGTGTATGTGACCATTAACATCTGCTAACCATGTGTATGTGACAAATAAGACTGATGTACAGTATAGACTGACTTCCAATATAGACTGATGGTACACTATAGACTGATGTCCACTATAGGCTGATGTCCACTATAGACTGATGGTACACTATAGACTGATGTCCACTATAGACTGATGGTACACTATAGACTGATGTCCACTATAGACTGATGTCCACTATAGACTGATGTCCACTATAGACTGACTTCCAGGCTCGTAATGTGAGAGTGAGAAATGGTTTGACCCTTTGGTCGGTCTTGTAAAATAGATTTGCTCCCCCTGCAGCTCCCAGGCTGGGTTGGTCGATTCACAAGTCCCAGCGCTCTAACCACTAGGCTACAAAATGGATGAGGTTTGTACCTTTGCAAATATTCAGTTGGTTCCGTTGCTTCAGAAAAGCTCAGGCAGCCTAGATAAAATAGTAGAAAGTATATCAAATAATGTTTCAACCTCCATGATCCGTGGGGGAGGAGGAGGGAAAAGGAAAGAGGAGGAGGAGAGGGAGAGTAGGAGTAGGAGGGAGGAGGGAGGAGGAGGAGAGGGAAGAGGAGGAGGATGAGGAGGGAGAGGAGGAGGAGGGAGGAGGGAAAAGGAGGGAGGAGGGAAGAGGAGGAGGCGGAGGAGGAGGGGGAAGAATAGGAGGAGGAGGAGGGAGGAGGAGGAGGGAGGAGGAGGATGGGGAGGGGAGGAGGGAGGAGGAGGATGGGGAGGAGGATGGGGAGGAGGGAGGAGGATGGGGAGGAGGAGGGGGATACCAGGCCAACCCAGAGAAAGGATATCAGAAATAATGTTTCAACTCTTGGTGTTATCTAACTACAGCCCAACTCTGAAACAACAGTCTATCTAACTACAGCCCAACTCTGAAACAACAGTCTATCTAACTACAGCCCAACTCTGAAACAACAGTCTATCTAACTACAGCCCAACTCTGAAACACTGCACATACTGTATCTAGAATGCACATTGCGTTTTCTACATTTGCCAAAGAAGGTTGTGGCCACTGCGACCAGCTGTTGAAAGAACCACATTCAATGGGAAATCATCTGGTCTTACACACACACACACACACACACACACCACACACTCACACACACCTCACACCACACCACACCACACACACACACACACACACACACCATAACGCTCCATGGTGTCCTTAGCTTCTTCTGTTTTAACCTTATAATGCAGCTCTATGGTGTTCTTAGTTCTACATCCCAAACTGCCCTGTTCCCTCCGTAGTGCGTTACTATGGTGAATATGGTTTCATTTGGGACACAGCCTAATTATTCACCCTTAGCTGCTTTAGACTAACGAAGGTTCATTAAGCTCGATTAGTAATTTGTGTCTAATTATTATTATTATGTGGGAATTGCCAGTAATCAGAATTTAAACGTTGATATTTTATTGTTTGACTGAAACATAGCTAGTCTGCAGGTCCTAACCACAACACGTCTCTGTGTTTGTCCTAGACAGTTGATGGTTTAGTGAGAGATGAAACTATGGCTACTGGAGAGGAAAAATAGAGGAGAGAAGATGAAGAGGACAGGACTGGAGAAGACAGGACATGAAAAGAGAGGACAGAAGAGGAGATGACAGGAGAGGAGAGGAGAGGGAGAGGAGAGGAGAGGAGAGGACAGGAGAGGAGAGGGAGAGGACAGGAGAGGAGAGGAGAGGAGGAGAGGAGAGGAGAGGAGAGGAGAGGAGAGGAGAGGAGAGGAGAGGAGAGGAGAGGAGAGGGAGAGGGAGAGAGGAGGGAGAGGAGAGAGGGAGAGGTGCTGGATGGAAGAGGAAAAGGATGGAAGAGGAGAGGAAAAGGGCAGGACAAAGGGAGATGAAGAGGAGAGGGAGAGGAGAGGAGAGGAGGAGAGGAGAGGACAGGAGAGGAGAACACAGGAGAGGACAGGAAAAGGGTGGAAGAGGAGAGGAAAAGGGCAGGAGAGGGAGAGGAAGAGGAGATGAGAGGGAGAGGAAGATGAGAGGAGAAGGGAAGGGAAGGGAAGAGAGGGGAAGGGAAGGGAACTCTCCACTCTCTCTCATTCTTCATCTCTCCCCATCTCTCTCTCCCTCCTTCCCATGGGTTAGTATGGACATACAAAGAGAGACCATGGTTCATCCTGCCTTATCCAAGTCCGACTTATTAACTTTGTGGCTTCGTGGTTTGGTTGAGATGTTGAACATTCCATGAAAAAACAAAACATCTCTATGCATGTATACAGTACATATCTTTGTTGAACATGTTTTAGTGTTTTAGTGATTTTAATGTTAAACACAGTTCCAATCTGAATGTCCTCTTGGTCTTCACAGAATGCTAAATCTGAGGGACTAAACAATCATTTAGCCATATTTGTTTCTCCAAAATATAAATTCATCTTGATTGATATCATGTAACAATAATAATCTGACCATTTGTATACGTTTTATAACAATTTCAGCATTAAATACTAAAACACATTTGAAGTTAGTGTCATTACTCATTCAGACTGTGTCCCAAATGGCACATTCAGTGCACTTCTTTCAGCTAGGGCTCTGGTCAAAAGTAGTGCACTCTATAGGGAATAGGGCTCTGGTCAAAAGTAGTGCACTCTATAGGCAATAGGGCTCTGGTCAAAAGTAGTGCACTCTATAGGGAATAGGGCTCTGGTCAAAAGTAGTGCACTCTATAGGGAATAGGGCTCTGGTCAAAAGTAGTGCACTCTATAGGGAATAGGGCTCTGGTCAAAAGTAGTGCACTCTATAGGAATAGGGCTCTGGTCAAAAGTAGTGCACTCTATAGGGAATAGGGCTCTGGTCAAAAGTAGTGCACTCTATAGGGAATAGGCTCTGGTCAAAAGTAGTGCACTCTATAGGGAATAGGGCTCTGGTCAAAAGTAGTGCACTCTATAGGGAATAGGGCTCTGGTCAAAAGTAGTGCACTATATAGGGTATAGGGTGCCATTTCTGGTGCAGATATCATGTTATTATGTGGATGTATATTTTTGGGACACGAGGTCTCACATCTCAAATGGGTTAATTAAATGTTGAGGATTAAATTTAGTTTTTAAAGTACTCTCCAAGGTGATTACGTTAATGTTTTCAACTCAATTTAATCCATCAACCCCCAAGATAAATTGTACCTTTCCCATAACAGATAGTTAGGGCCAAATTAATGTTGAAGTAATTTTCAATTAGGATGCAGAGATATGCCTATGTGATTATAGACTCATTTGGAAATGTTGAATAAAGTTTTGATGCTGTTGGAGTTGCATTTTTAATAGTGGGGGTGAAGAGGACGGAGAGAGGATGGATAGAGGAGAGGATAGAGACGGTGGGGAGAGGATGAGGAGAGGGTGGAGAGAGGATGGAGAGAGGAGAGGATGGAGACAGGATATAGAGGATGGGGAGAGGAGAGGGTGGAGAGAGGATAGAGAGGGTGGAGAGAGGATAGAGAGGGTGGAGAGAGGATGGAGAGAGGATAGAGAGGGTGGAGAGAGGATGGAGAGAGGATAGAGAGGGTGGAGAGAGGAGAGGGTGGAGAGGGTGGAGAGAGGAGAGGATGGAGAGAGGAGAGGATGGAGAGAGGAGAGGATGGAGAGAGGAGAGGAGAGGATGGGGAGGATGGAGACAGGATGGAGAGAGGAGAGGACGGAGAGAGGATGGGGAGAGGAGAGGATGGGGAGAGGAGAGAAGAGGATAGAGAGTGGAGAGGATGTGGTCAGGGGAGGATGGAGAGAGGGGAGGAGAGGATGGGGAGAGGATTGAGAGAGGAGAGGAGAGGAGAGGAGGGGAGGGGAGGAGAGGATAGAGGGGAGGAGAGGATAGGGGAGAGGAGAGGAGAGGATGAGGAGAGGATGGAGAGAGGAGAGGATGGAGAGGAGAGGGGTGGGCAGGAGAAGATGGGGGATGAGAGGAGAGGGCAGGAGTGGATTGAGGGAGGAGATGGGAGCATAGGTCGAGTTATCAGTTAGTGGTTAATTTGAGCCAATGGCGTTAGAGGTTGTTAGTGTTTAACTGACTTGCCTAGTTATATAAAAAAAGACTTTATCTCACTGTCTGTTTAGGTTTCTGAGTGGTTTTGCTACTCAGACTTTGTAATTACCCTGATCTCTCAGACTTTCATTTGGACAGTTATTATTAGAAGCAGTTGTAATTAGCATTGGATGTCCTAGTAATTATGCTTTTACATTATCTTGTGAAGTTACTGCTCTCACCAGCTAGCTGACATGTTTGTCAGACACAGGGAGAGAGAGGGGGGGGGAGAGAAACAGACAGACAGAGAGAGAAAGAGAGCGAGAGAGACCGAGAGAGAGACAGTGACAGACTGACAGACTGACAGACTGACAGACTGACAGACTGACAGACAGACTGACAGACAGACAGAGAGAGAGAGAGAGAGAGAGAGAGAGAGAGAGAGAGAGAGAGAGAGAGAGAGAGAGAGAGAGAGAGAGAGAGAGAGAGAGAGAGAGAGAGAGAGAGAGAGAGAGAGAGAGAGAGAGAGAGAGAGAGAGAGAGAGAGAGAGAGAGAGAGAGAGAGAGAGAGAGAGAGAGAGAGAGAGAGAGAGAGAGAGAGAGAGAGAGAGAGAGAGAGAGAGAGAGAGAGAGAGAGAGAGAGAGAGAGAGAGAGAGAGAGAGAGAGAGAGAGAGAGAGAGAGAGAGAGAGAGAGAGAGAGAGAGAGAGAGAGAGAGAGAGAGAGAAGAGAGAGAGAGAGAGAGAGAGACCCAACCAAATCATGAGGAAACAAAAAGATAATTACTTGACACATTGGAAAGAATTAACAAAAAAACAGAGCAAACTAGAATGGTATTTGGCCCTAAACAGAGAGTACACAGCGGCAGAATACCTGACCACTGTGACTGACCCAAAATTAAGGAAAGTTTGACTATGTACAGACTCAGCGAGCATAGCCTTGCTATTGAGAAAGGCCGCCGTAGGCAGACATGGCTCTCAAGAGAAGACAGGCTATGTGCTCACTGCCCACAAAATGAGGTGGAAACTGAGCTGCACTTCCTAACCTCCTGCTCAATATATGACCATATTAGGGAGACATATTTCCCTCAGATTACACAGATCCACAAAGAATTTGAAAACAAATCCAATTTTGATGAACTCCCATATCTACGAGGTGAAATTCCACAGTGTGGAATGACAGCAGCAAGAATTGTGACCTGTTGCCACGAGAAAAGGGCAACCAGTGAAGAACAAACACCATTGTAAATACAACCCATATGTATGCTTATTTATTTTATCTTGTGTTCTTTAACCATTTGTACAATGTTACAACAGTATATATATATATATATATATATATATATATATATATATATATATATATATATATATATATATATATAATATAATATAATATAATATAATATAATATATATAATATAATATGACATTTGTAATGTCTTTATTGTTTTGAAACTTCTGTATGTGTGATGTTTACTGTTATTTTTTATTGTTTATTTCACTTTATATATTCACTTTATATATTATCTACCTCACTTGCTTTGGCAATGTTAACACATGATTCCCAAGCCAATAAAGCCCTTGAATTGAATTGATTTGAGAGAGACTTCTGCCTCCACTGTTTACCCTCTGGCATGGCTCTCTGCCTCTGCTGTCTCTCTCTCTCTCTCTCTCTCTCTCTCTCTCTCTCTCTCTCTCTCTCACTTACCCACCCTTACCCTCTCATGACCCTTAGCTCAAATCTAGCAGAAGTGAAACAACTTTGGAATCCTGGTCCGGTCCTTCAGCAGTCTAAGACCCGGTGTTTAGGGAGTAACACAGGACACTCTTTGTCTCCCAGCGATAGCCTACATTCCAGCCTCTGTGGAGGGGCTGTGGTAAAGGCTTGTTATGAGAGGAGAGATGTGGTTCTGCTGTTTCCTTGACTTCCTCTATCCAGGCTGAGTGCCAGAAGGCTCATGATGCAGGTTCACACGGTGTCTTAAGATGGTGGTTGTCTCAAAGTCTTCTACGCCAACACATTTATCATTGATTATCATCAAATAGGTGCCTCCCGGGTGGCGCGTTGGTTAAGGGCGCTGTACTGCAGTGCCAGCTGTGCCACCAGAGACTCTGGGTTCGCTCTGTCGTAAACGGCCGCGACCGGGAGGTCTGTGGGGTGACGCACATTTGGCCGAGCGTCGTCCGGGTTAGGGAGGGTTTGGCCGGTAGGGATGTCCTTGTCTCATCACGCACCAGCGACTCCTGTGGCGGGACGGGCGCAGTGCACGCTAACCAAGGTTGCCAGGTGCACGGTGTTTCCTCCGACACATTGGTGCGGCTGGCTTCCGGGTTGGATGTGCGCTGTGTTAAGAAGCAGTGTGGCTTGGTTGGGTTGTGTATCGGAGGACGCATGACTTTCAACCTTCGTCTCTCTCGGAAGTTGTAGCGATGAGACAAGATAGTAGCTACTACAACAATTGGACACCACGAAATTTGGGAGAAAAAGGGGTCAAATTCAAAATCAAAATAAAAAATAATGAAAAAAAGACTATCATCAAATAGACAGAGACAAATTGCATCCAAAATAGGCTTTTTCATGTCTACCCGTTTTCTTCATAACGCATTCGGGTCCGGTACATAATTTTCTTGTTGTGGATAATGTTAGGAACTAGTGGATGGGTTAGGGTAGGGGTAAAGGTTAGGTAGCATGCTACATAACTAGTTACAAAGAAGTAAGTAGTTGCTAATTAGCTAAAATGCTCAAGTTTTCCATGTGTTTAACACGCAGAGCTTGGGTTGCAAAACCTTGCGTTACACGACACCCACCTTACCACCACCCATCCTACCAAACAACCACCACCCATCCTACCAAACAACCACCACCCATCCTACCAAACAACTACCACCCAACCTACCCGACCAACCAACTATCACCCATCCTACCTGACAAACTAACTACCACCCACCCAGCCTACCCGACAAACCAACAACTAACCGACAAACCAACTACCACCCATCCTACCTGACCAACCAACTACCACCCAGCCTACCCAACCAACCAACTACCACCCATCCTACCACCAATCCTACCCTACCAACCAACTACCACCCATCCTACCTGACAAACTAACTACCACCCATCCTTCCACCAACCACCCGACGATCCAACGACACTCCATCCTACCCGACAAACCAACTACTACCTGACCAACCAACTACCACCCAGCCTACCCGACCAACCAACTACCACCCATCCTTCCACCAATGCTACCCGACCAACCAACTACCACTCACTCTACCCAACCAACCAACTACCACCCATCCTACCCGACCAACCAACTAACACCCATCCTACCACCCCTCCTACCCCACAAATCAACTACCACTCATCCTACCCGACCAACCACCTACCACCCATCCTTCCACCAAACCTACCCAACCAACCAACTACCAACCACTCTACCCAACCAACCAACTATCACCCAGCCGACTCGACCAACCAACTACCACCCATCCCACCACTCAACCTACCCAACACACCAACGACAACCCATCCTGCCACCCATCCTACCACCCATCCTACCCGACCAACCAACTACCACCCAACCTACCACCCAACCTACCACCCATCCCACCACTCATCCAACCCAACAAACCAACTACAACCCATCCTAACAACCATCCTGCCACCCATGCTACCATCCTGCCTAACTGAAAAAAACAATTACCACCCAACCTACTACCCAACCTACCACCCATCAACCACCCATCCTGCCAAACAAACCAACTACAACCCATTCTACTACCCATCCTACCACCCAACATACCACCCATCCTACCACCCCTCGTACCCGACCAACCAACTACCTATCCTTTTTGTCTGAAGTACCTTGTGTATTTGAAATGCGCTGTATCCAAAATGGTGTGTCTGTCAGGAATTTCACATAAATCATTTGTTTATTTCACAATAATTTGTGACAGTGGGTTGTATGCAGCCCCTGGTTGACTACTACAGCCACTAACCGTCCTACCATGTTCTCTCCCCCCTACAGCCACACTAACCCTCCTACCATGTTCTCTCCTCCCTACAGCCAGACTAACCGTCCTACCACGTTCTCTCCTCCCTACAGCCAGACTAACCCTCCTACCATGTTCTCTACTCCCTACAGCCAGACTAACCCTCCTACCATGTTCTCTCCTCACTACAGCCAGACTAACCGTCCTACCATGTTCTTCCTCCCTACAGCCAGACTAACCGTCCCACCATGTTCTCTCCCCTACAGCCACACTAACCCTCCTACCATGTTCTCTTCTTGCTACAGCCAGACTAACCCTCCTACCATGTCCTCTCCCTACAGCCAGACTAACCCTCCTACCATGTTCTCTCCTCCCTACAGCCACACTAATCCTCCTACCATGATCTATCTCCCCTACAGCCACACTAAACCTCCTACCATGTTCTCTCCTCCCTTCAGCCAGACTAAACGTCCAACCATGTTCTCTCCTCCCTACAGCCAGACTAACCATCCTACCATGTTCTCTCCTCCCTACAGCCAGACTAACCCTCCTACCATGTTCTCTCCTCACTACAGCCAGACTAACCGTCCTACCATGTTCTTCCTCCCTACAGCCAGACTAACCGTCCTACCATGTTCTCTCCCCCCTACAGCCACACTAACCCTCCTACCATGTTCTCTTCTTGCTACAGCCAGACTAACCCTCCTACCATGTCCTCTCCCCCCTACAGCCAGACTAACCCTCCTACCATGTTCTCTCCTCCCTACAGCCACACTAATCCTCCTACCATGATCTATCTCCCCTACAGCCACACTAAACCTCCTACCATGTTCTCTCCTCCCTTCAGCCAGACTAAACGTCCAACCATGTTCTCTCCTCCCTACAGCCAGACTAACCGTCCTACCATGTTCTCTCCTCCCTACAGCCAGACTAACCCTCCTACCATGTTCTCTCCTCCCTACAGCCACACTAACCCTCCTACCATGTTATCTCCTCGCTATAGCCAGACAAACCATCCTACCATGTCCTCTCCCCCTACAGCCAGACTAACCCTCCTACCATGTTCTCTCCTCCCTACAGCCACACTAAACCTCCTACCATGTTCTCTCCTCCCTTCAGCCAGACTAACCCTCCTACCATGTTCTCTCCTCCCTACAGCCAGACTAACCCTCCTACCATGTTCTCTCCTCCCTACAGCCAGACTAACCGTCCTACCATGTTCTATCCCCCCTACAGCCACACTAACCCTCCTACCATGTTCTCTCCTGGCTACAGCCAGACTAACCCTCCTTGTTCTCTCCCCCTACAGCCACAGACCATCCTACTATGTTCTCTCCTCCTACAGCCACACTAACCCACCTACCATGTTCTCTTCCCCCTACAGCCAGACTAACCCTCCTACCATGTTCTCTCCTCCCTACAGCCACACTAATCCTCCTACCATGATCTATCTCCCCTACAGCCACACTAAACCTCCTACCATGTTCTCTCCTCCCTTCAGCCAGACTAAACGTCCAACCATGTTCTCCTCCCTACAGCCAGACTAACCATCCTACCATGTTCTCTCCCTACAGCCAGACTAACCCTCCTACCATGTCTCTCCTCACTACAGCCAGACTAACCGGTCCTACCATGTTCTTCCTCCCTACAGCCAGACTAACCGTCCTACCATGTTCTCTCCCCTACAGCCACACTAACCCTCCTACCATGTTCTCTTCTTGCTACAGCCAGACTAACCCTCCTACCATGTCCTCCCCCCTACAGCCAGACTAACCCTCCTACCATGTTCTCTCCTCCCTACAGCCACACTAATCCTCCTACCATGATCTATCTCCCCTACAGCCACACTAAACCTCCTACCATGTTCTCTCCTCCCTTCAGCCAGACTAAACGTCCAACCATGTTCTCTCCTCCCTACAGCCAGACTAACCGTCCTACCATGTTCTCTCCTCCTACAGCCAGACTAACCCTCCTACCATGTTCTCTCTCCCTCCCTACAGCCACACTAACCCCTCCTACCATGTTATCTCCTCGCTATAGCCAGACAAACCATCCTACCATGTCCCTTCCCCCTACAGCCAGACTAACCTCCTACCATGTTCTCTCCTCCCCTACAGCCACACTAAACCTCCTACCATGTTCTCCTCCTTCAGCCAGACTAACCCTCCTACCATGTTCTCTCCTCCCTACAGCCAGACTAACCCTCCTACCATGTTCTCTC